>NC_034426.1:6654116-6724696 GCF_002078875.1 Numida meleagris
CCCCCTCCCCCGCCCGGCCGCTCCCTCAGGACCCCCCCGGCTCCAGCGCCCTCCCCTCGGGGCTCTGCCCGACGAAGAGGGAGGAGGGAGGATGGCCGTGGCCCCCGCCTCTTCCCCTTCCCCCTCCTCTTCCTCCTCCTCCTCACAGTAGAGGCTCCAAAGCCCCGCTGCCCCCCGGGCCTCTCCTCGCCGCCCCGCTAGGCCCCCTGCCCTTACCGACGGCGCGGCGCTGGGACGGCGCGGCCGCGGGCTCCAGCGGGGTTGGGCGGTCGCGGCGTCTCACCTCAGCCTCAGCGCCACCGCCACCGCCATCTTGCCTCCCCTCCCCCGGCTCAGAGGACTCCGCCTCCTCTCACCAGGTCCTGTCAGCTACGAAACAAACGGCGGCGCGGCGACTCGCAGGTTTCCAGCGGTCGAGGGGACTCGCCCCTTCCTCCCAACGTGCAGCCTTCGTAGCGCTGCTCTGGAGGCGTCAGCTTGCCAGAAAGCGGGGGCGGACCCCGGGGTAAGAAGGCGGCTTGCTACGCTCCTTCCAGGACCCGCTGGCCAGTGCGGCGGCGGAGTAGGGCTCCCTCCCCCCTCAGGGGTTCGGCGCGGGGGGAGCGGGAGCCGCCATGAGGCGCGCGGCGGCGCTGAGCGGGGCGCTCTGGTGAGGCGCTGCCGCTGAGGCGATGTCACGGAGCGAGCGCGGGGGAACCCCTCACGTACACACCGCCCCTCGGCCGCGAGAAGGCGAATGGGCTGAGGTGAAAAATGGTAAATAACGGCCGCCGAGGCGCCAGGCCGCGGCCGAGGGACGAAGCGCAGCTCCTCAGAGCCGTGTGGGGGTCCCCCTGGTTGGCGCACCTCTGCCTCTCGTTGTGAAAATTTAGGTTTTAAATCGCAACTGCCTCGTTTTTGTGGTTTTTTTTTTTTTTTCCTCCTGAATGAGGAAAGCGAGCACTGTCCCCTGCCGAGCCGTGTTACGCTCAGCTCGTGCCGACGGCTTTTCTGTAAGGTATTTCAAACCCTCACGTTCTATCTGCAAAAGTGTAATCGTGAGGTGTTAAGAACACAGATAGATCTCTATCGGGCTTACAGCGGAGCACGTACCGTTAGCCAAGATTAAGCTGTCCCACTGAGGAAATGCGGTCATGTTGCACAGCTTCCAGTTGGAGTCACAACGCAGGGGCTCAGCCTGGGGCAAAGAGGCGACTTTCCCTCATTAAACACGCACTTTATTGGCAGCACCACAGCTGAGTTCCACTCCGTTAAGTGCTACATCAACACATCCCCAGGCTGAAGTCTTTAACCCCACCACAGCTGACAGC
Source organism: Numida meleagris (assembly GCF_002078875.1). Classification (NCBI taxonomy): domain Eukaryota; kingdom Metazoa; phylum Chordata; class Aves; order Galliformes; family Numididae; genus Numida; species Numida meleagris. The sequence continues at coordinate 6,655,427 of NC_034426.1, forward strand.
TCACTGCGAGGTATCCAAATAAAGCCTGTGGAGGAGTCGGGCAGGTTTTGTGAGGAGTTTGACGCTGAATTCTTCTGAACTGCTTTCCCAGTTTTACTCTTTAAGCTGAAGCTGGGGTAACGTGCTGCTCTTCCATGCCTTGAGCAACACGGCTTCCAAGCCACTGTTTATCTCATTGCCTTTCCCTATTTACCCTGTCACCTTTTGCTTTGTAACGTCTCCAGCGATTTACTTCAGCCCTGAGACGCATCCAAACGTTTTTTTTTTTCTCTCGCAGCCGCGCTCAGGACAGCCGCACAGCCCTGTGCATGGCACAGCTTGCCTCTGGAGATGTTCCTCTCGCCCCGCTCTCGAGGTTCCACTTCACCCCCGTGTGCTCCACAGCCACACAGAGGTACGCGCCGAAAAGCTGTTTCGTGTCTCTGTTATTACTTAACGTCCCCAGGCCGCTACCCACCTTCCCGCCGAGTACGGCGGAGCAGCCCGAAGCAGCGGGGCCGGTGCACGTTACCGCGGCCGAGTGGCCCCGCCCCGAGGCGGGGAATGGAAGGGCGGAAGAGGGGAACCTTTGGTAGCGCGGAACCTTCGCGCCGCCCGTCCCTGTTTCCCGGCGGAGCGGCGCGCGGGGCTCGGCGGCGGTCGCTATGGCAGCGGGGCCGTGGGGCTGGGGGCTGGCGGCGCTGCTGCTGCTGTTGGCGGTACTGCTCGGCGCCGCGCGCCGCCTGCGGAGCCGTTCCGCCGCGAGAAGCGCGGCGGTGTCGCGGGATGATGACGTCAGCGCGCTGCTGGTGACGGCGCACCCTGATGACGAAGTGATGTTTTTCGCGCCCACGCTGCTTTCCTTGGGCAGGGCCGGCGCCCGCCTCGCGGTGCTGTGCTGCTCCGCAGGTGAGCGGGGTCGCGGCAGGGAGCGGCGGGGCTGCCTGGTCTCTGAAGTGCTGCGCCCGTGGAGGTCGGGCTTCCCGCCCGTGACGTCACGCGGAGGCCGCTGTGATGTTTTCGTGCGTGACGTCAGCGCTGGGCTGCCTCCGTGGGCGGAGCAGGCAGGGCTGTAGTGACGTGTCAGCGCATGGTTGGTGTGGCCTCATCGTGGTGTGACACTGTGTGACGTCACTGTGGTGCCACACATGATGTCATTGCTGTGCTGAACCTCACAGCGCTCTGGACTTCTGCGGAAATGGCAGTGGGCATTGATGAGACTTAATCTTGCTGCACATCTGTGGTTTGGGGGCACCGTTCTGGGTTGGGGCATCCTGCACACCCCTGAGAGCGGCCTCACCTATGGGTCTTGATCCAAAATGCTGCTTTTGGCAGTTTCGGTAGCTGTAGTTAAGTCTTGTGTGTCTGAACCATTCACACGGTTTCACAATCAAATCTCATGCTGCAGCACTGAGGTGCACGGAAATGTTATTAAGTTGCATAAAAGCACTCGTTAAAGGTTTTAGGTTTTGTAGTTCTGTGGTCTTCTAGAGAACTTGCTTTGATGATCCAGTTTTGATATCATGATATATTCACAGTAACACATCTAAAAGTGTTCGTTGCGAAACAGTCTAATCATGGAAAAATAGCTCTGAAGATAACCTGAGGCTGTGCCCATCAGTCAGCTCAAAGGCAACATCAACAGTGTCTTCATTTGCTAGAGACAAATGTCTGGTTTGTGCTTCAGGACCTCCAGGGAGGTTGCACAGTCTGTGTGGTCTTCTTCAGTGCTGCATTAGCTTTTCTTCACATCACTTTTTCCTGAATCATGGGAGTGATCTAGGTTTGTTTGTTTATTTGATTTATCTGCTGTGAACATAGAAATCAGAATATTCCTCTGTAGCAGCCTCTTAGATATTTTTAAAGCTGTTATCTGCCTCTCTTGTGTTCTCCAGACTAAACACAATTTCTTTCAATCTTTGTCATAGATGATATTTTCTAAACTTCTGATCTCTTTGCCCTCCTTTGGACTCTCTTCTGTTTGATTCACATCTGTTTCTGAAGCAAAATAACCAAGAACTGAGGCCTTTCTGGGGCTGAAACAAGTAAAGCACTCTCAGAGGATAAATCTCACGAGGAATTTTCACAACATATTACTCTGCTATCTTGTGTTTTTCTTGTTATCTACTAAAGAGATTATTTTTTAATGCACAACTGATACCTAATCAGTTATTCTTCCGGTGAATTCAAGATTGTACTGTTGTGCTTGATGAAACACTACACTTTTGCTTTTCATTATCATTACTTTGTTCAGTTCTTTTTGATGTAGGAAGCAACCTCATGTTGAATGATTTCTTAGACCATACTGCTGTACCTGAATTCATGAGCCTGTGGTGAAAACTAAATCTTTTCATGTTTGTTCAGAGAAGTATTTCAAACTAAAAAGATTTACATCTTACACTGGCAGATGCTTGTGTTTGGGAAAAGGGACTGCTGTAATTTTGAAATCTCCAGGTTGTTCACTGCCAACTTTTATATTCTTTGTTCTTATACCTTTCTGTCATAACAGGCTATCTAGGTGAGAAGACAGGGATTAAGCTATTGTTGAAGTCTAATGGTACATTGATTTTAATGATCACTGCATACTCCCCATCAAAGATTCAGTGCAGAGCTGTCAGTTGTCTTTGCTGAGGGACAGAAGTCTGTGGATTACATTTGGCTTTTTCACAGCTGTGACAAGATTACGGACGTGCAGTTCTGCCATTTCAGTTGTCGAGACTAATACACTGCTGCCAGTAGAGAACTTTCCAAAAAAGTGTTTCTTTTTATTTTGTTCAGATTCTCTTTCTTTATTGTCTTTACAGTACTCCTGCTTCGGTGACATGAAACATTAAATGTGTTTGAGGCTGTCTTCTATTGCATGTCTTGCATGTCTTCATAATGGAACTAGCAACCCATATAGGAAAATGCATTCACTGAGCTAATAGCTTTCTCTCTGCCTCTTAATAGCCTTTTGGTGATTCAGATGGTTTATCCTCTCATTGTTTGTATGATTGATGATGACAAGTGAGTCGATCAAAGACTCCGCAAATTGTAAGACTACAACAAAATAATTACGTAGGAACTGTTGTATTTGCAGTTCTCACATATCAATCAAAATGCCATAGAAATGAATCAGAATTACGGCACTGTGAGAAAAAAAAACCAGCCTTCTCCACACTGAGTAATCTTTGAATTAATAACTCAAGTAAATGTATTTTGTTCTCTGTAGTAGCTGACTCTCTATTGTGAGTGCTCAATGGATGAGTTCCAGCAGCATTAGCTATTCAGCTGTTTTTGCTTTCAATAGCTGCCCGTTTTTTCTTGTTAGCATTTATATATTCCTAATGTCCAGGCACATTTCTCAAGCTGAGGAAAATGGATCTCTTCCTTTGAGTTTAGTAGAAGTTAGGTATTTTGAGAATAATGGCACCACTTGGATAAAACATCACCTGCGATCAGTTACTGCGCTATGTTGCAGCATAACATATGTTACATTAAAACACTACTATCATTAATTCCCATGCAAGAAATCAATCTGAAATGAAGTACTCGTGTAATCCATCTGAGGAAGGCGCACAGTTAAATTTCCTCTCTGAAGCTGGAACTTGTGATCCAAGCTGCAGGCTACCAAGCTGATGTGTTCTCAGCAAACCCACAGGTAATCATTGTCATGGTCTTATAAAATCATTCACTCACAGTCTGCAAGAGGAATTGTTTGGTTTTTTTTTTTTCTGGTTATTGTTCACCTCTTTGAAAATTATACAAAGCTGCTAGTGAGTGCTCAGATTGCAACATTTCTTTAGAGAAATGCTAGATTTAGATGAGTCACCCAAAACAATAAAAAAAAAAAAATTCTAGTGTAATTCAAGACAGCTGACTGCAGACTCAAGTCATGCATTAATACACAGCTAATTTTTTCTTTTTGTTGCTTCAAAGTTAAAATTGGGTTGCAAGTGTTGTCCTGCATAGGGTAGCATATGGGAAGGGAGCATTGCAGTACTGGCATAGATTTTGCATGGCTGATTCCAAGAAAAAGGAAAAAAGAAGGTAATGTGAGGACAAGATGAGAAGAAAAGAATTCAGAGAAGGAGACAGTGTTTTAAGTGTTTCCCTACTAGCTGTTGGTCTCCGAATATCTATCAAGTTTTAACTTCCTAAATGCCTTTAAAGTAGGTTGCCTGCCTTTTTTGGTTCTGTAAGTTCTTTGCAATTGTAGCTTCTGCTGGAATTTCCTCTGTGAATGATGCAGACTTCTGAGAAATCTTCATCTCAAAAACAGATTTTCATGATGGAATTCTTCATTTCCTAAAATCCTCTGAATTTCATCACTGTGTCCTATTGCAGTGTCTTAGTGTTACGTGGCACCTATTGTTCATTAGAAGTGGTCTAGGGTATACTATAACCTTCAGTCACTTAAAGAATACATCTTGGGACAAGTTTTCCAAGTGTTGTCCCAGCAGTTCTTTCCAAGGACTTTGGCCTTGCCCTTCAGCCTGACTCTGTGGGCCTGTGCTGTTAACAGTACAGGAGGGAGTTGATGGTACCATGCCTAATAGTGAAGGAGTGGCTCTTTGGCCCTTCCTGAGGAGGCTAAATATTACTGATCTGTTTTGAATACCTCTCTTTAAAGTGGACTAAGGTCCCACTAACTTCTTTCATAGAGACAACCTGGAAATTTGCCAGTGATAACAGTTTCTAGTCACCTCACTGGAAAGGCTGTTTTTCCTGTGTTTATGAAACGATCTTGCTCAACTGTTTTGTAGTATATTGGTGACTTGCATTCAGATAACTTGTAACCTCTTCATCCGTGTATACATGTTAGAAAACTCCTTTTTTTCTTTTTTTCCACAAAGCAGATTTAGCCTTTGGAATTCACCAAAAAAATATATTAAATCTTGATAAAAATTTAACAATGTTCAGAATAGGATTAAACATGAAATAAAACAGAAAGCCCAAACCAAAAAAAAAAAAAAAAAAAAAAAAAAAAGAAGGAAGAGCTAAAAATTGTGGTGTTTCAAGAAAAAAAGACATTCACTGATCAAAAAAGTTTAGAAGCAGTTGCCCAAGCAGATTGTTCCGGAATTATTGTTTGGAAGATCTGCCGTGTCTTTAGCAGGAGCATGACTTTGGCTGCTATTAGGAGGAGGATAACAGGCTGCTTGGGCAGCTCATCTGAATAGACGTGGCAGTTTCTGATGCCTTTGCCAAACAAACTCGTGTAGTAAAGGTAGGCAAAAATTTGTGTCAGTGTTTTAGCCTGATTGAGCTGAGTTGTGCTTAGGTAACTTTATGAAGTTTCTCCTCTGTAATGTACCTATTCCTCAAATGATGCCGTTTTATTTTGGGTGTGATTCTTACTGCTTTGAGAAAAAATGGAGCTAAACTAAGCAGTGTTGCTGTCTGTTACTTGCAGGAAACTATTACAATCAAGGAGAGATTCGTAAGAAAGAACTGGAACAAAGCTGTTGTCTGCTGGGGATTCCTGCATCCAGTGTGACAGTTGTTGATCACAGGTAACTAGTGTTTATTTATAGCATTATTTCTATGAGGGTTTTAAACAAGAGGTGAAGTTCACTGTAATGCTCTGTGACAGCTTACTGTATCATTCTATATATATTGTTTTGAGGACTGTCAAAAAAGATCATGTGAGATGTTTCTGTTAACTATTAACTAAGGGAATCTAATTAATTCAGAAGATAATTCAAGTGTATAATGGGGATTACTGTCCTTAGGTTAAGCTGTGTTAATACAACATTTCAAGTAACGATAACCATACTTGTAGGGGTCTGGCACAGTGTGTTTGGGCAACATGATCACACTTTGTTACGTTTTTTGCAGTATTATCCAAGACACTTAAAAAGAAATCTCTGAATTGCCAGTGGCAAGTTTGTGCTGAAAATAAAACTATTTGGAGGATTGACAGTATCATTACATTGCACTTATTTTCCCACGTGATTATAACGTAGCTGCAGATAGTTAAAGTCTGTGTTCCATGATAAGATAACCATATGAACACATCAGCTGTTGTGCTGTCTGTAAAACAGTACAGTGCCTGTGTATTTTTGGTAGCCATCAAAGCGCTTTTTAAAATAAGAATCCTGTCAGCTTTAGCCAAAGGAGTCATCCTGACAGCAGAAATTCCTGAGGGTGTATTCTGGGGAGATAGCAAAATAGAATTGCTTGGAATCTGTTTGTTCGTGTGTTTGAGTGGTTTGTTAATTCCCAACAAGGTTTTCATCTGTGGGTGAGCTAGTGATTGACTGGGTTTAATGGGATAATCTGAAATGGATGAAACGTCCTCTCAGTCTTTGCAGAGGAGACTGCTGCTAGCAAAACTGTGTGTAGTACTTCCCTTGCATCTAAGTGTTTTATTTTAAGACTTAATTGGTGATATATACTGTAAATATTAATTGTAAATTAAATTATGTGAATAGTTTGGAATCAGATATAGACATCAGTAGAAGACCTTTGTAATGTGTGACATAATGTTAATTTGGTTCACTTAAAATTTTCTTGTATGCAAATGTTTTGAGTCATGAACGCGTAGTCACCTTTTTCATAGGTTAGTCTTTACAGGGCTAGTGTGAGATTCTATTATATTTATAATTTGGTTTAGTCCTGGCTAAAAACAAAATGCACTGTGGTGTTAAAGGCCATCCATAATAACATGATAATAAGATTATTTCAACTGAAGCCATGCAGGATTTCTGTATGGTTTTTTGTTTTTTTTAATATGTGTTGTTTTCGTTAGCTGTGTCTAGATATGGAGGTAGGTGATGAAGCTGATACTTTGTTTTGGAATTAACTTGGAAACGGTATTATGAGAAGGTGATTTGACACTTGGAATCAGTGAAACTCAGAAGCTAACATTGCGAGGCCTCTAAAGTTGCCCAATCTCTGCCCATCTGGGGTTAATATTTACTGAAATAAATAGTGATTTCTAGCAAACCCAGTACAACCAGTTGTTTCAATTGTAAACAGCTATCATGAAATTCATAAAGAACATTTTTGTTTGAGAAGAAGAATCTTTAATAGAAACAGATTGAAAGCCACACCAACTAGAAAAGTCAGAGTTGAAAAAAGCCTGGCTCCAGGCAGGCCCTTTTCCCGTGAACATATTTTCCCTTGAGCTAAGGCAACAGAAACCACAGTCCAGAATATGAATCCTCTTGAGTTCTTTTCTTTTTTTAGCTTTAGGTTTCTCTCCAAGTTTTCAGCTCAGTTAGGAAAACAGCACAGGAGTTGTTTTTCCTTTGGAATGAAAAGAGACATTTCCGGTCGCTTCTCGTGAACTGACTTTGGGTAGCTTCATGTTTTGTAGTACAATTATATGATAATGCCCAGAACTTTTCTGGGGGGAATAAGGAAAAAAAGCTGCTAAGTTTTGCTAAGCATAAATTTGCTAAATGAACTGTCTTTTTGCAATTTACACTGAGCCCAGAAGCCCACTGGTCTTTCATCCTCTAAAGCAGTGTGAGGTTGGTTACTCTGTGACGCAAGTTTCCTGATACTGCTCAATCATCTCCCGGTGCACACAGTCCAGAGGACTGCTTTTTGCAAGTAGTACTTCAGTTTGCTCAGTTGAAAGCTGGGGGTGATTTCAGAGAAATAACTTGGGTCGTTCCTCCTTAATACTTTCATTGTTAGTGTTATGCATGTTTATGAAAGTAGTGACTGTTGCGTGATTTCTACTAGTGGATGTACTGCTTAAAAAGACAGATCCATGCCATTACCCGGAGTTCTGAGGCACAGGCCTAGGGTGTTGTAGTGGAAATGCTAAGTCAGGGCCTGAAGCAGTGATGGAGCACCTGGTGGGAAGGCAGGGCCAGCCCAGGGGAGCTCAGGTGCAAGCAATGCACCTGAGTGACCTGAAGGGGTGGAGGCAGGATCCACCTGTTCCCAGACCTCATTTAAGGGTTGGCAGAGGAGGTGAGGGGATCTTGTTGGAGATCCCTGCCTGCCTGAGGTCTTCTGAGGGTAAGCAGATTTGTTTTTTTCCTTTGTTTCTGTGTCCATGGCTGTTGCATTTGGGTTTATCCTTGCTTGCTGCAGCCTAGAACTTTGCTACTCTGCTATCGTTGCTGTGCTTTCCATCACCTTATAGGGTTACAGATGTATGACATTGTTCTGAGAAACAACTTTAGATATGAGGCCTTTATCTCAGAGGTTAGGTTGCAGTGAGATAACCATCAAATCATCTAACTTTGTTGTGCATTCAGGGAGTGAACCTGAAGAGAAGTTCTTGCTGAATTTAGCTCAGAGCTTGTTTATACAGGGAAGTTAAATGTGTTTACAGTGCATTATTTGCTCAGCAGTAACTCATCATGTGGAAATACTTTATGAAAAACATCTGTGGGTCAGGTGTTTGCCGAATGGTAGGAGATGAGGAATAATTTTTAGATGAAACTGTATTTCTGAGGTAACTGTATTTTTGGTGGTTTAGGTAAGGTGCTGGGGTGTAAGGTTCTTTAAACTTACTCAGTGTTCCCAGATTCCTGAAGGTCAGTAGCTTTCCTGTGCCTCTGCTACCCCTTCTCTAATTTACACATAATGCAAAAATATTTGCCAATATGGTACGATGTGAAACATGCTAGATCTCTACAGAAATTAATGTCTAGGGAATTCAGTTTGTAATGCTGTTCTCGTCAGCATTCTGCCATCAATGTGCGCTCTTTAAGATCAGACCCCTTTGGCTTTTTTTCTTTCTTTTCCTGACTCTTCAGAAGATAATCTTGCACTGGTGTAAAGATCTAGTACAATGCTTAAGGGCTGTAGCTGGCATGCTACCAACTAACATTGCTTATGCAAACACTGAATGCTTTACATTATCCAAGCTGCAGACTTGTATTTTGGAAAGGAAAGCCCGAAGGATTGCTAGGTCTGGATCTGCTCCAGCCATTGTAGTGCAGAGCTGAGTCATGCTGCTTCCTCTTCTCTTTGCATAATCTACAAGTGAGTGAGTAGAAGTTTCAAGATGTAAAAAGGAATGTATCTGAAAGACAAGGTGATTGATGTGGTCTCTAATCTCATTTGGCCAGGCAGGTATAAAATCAACATGACATTTGAGTTGCATGTGAACCTGTAAAGAGAAACCTTCAGTTAGTCAGTCTATGATGAAATCCGTTTTAACGACCAAGCCCTTACTAAGCAGTCCCTTACCTTAAACAGTGACTCTCTCAAGTATAGCTGGGATTGATAGGGCAGGACTAGTTCAGTCTCTATCAAACTGTTTTGCGTTGTTTCTTCTGTGGGCATTTGATGTAGTTACTGTTCCCTTGGTGAACAGCATCTTAAATCTTCTGTGCAAATACAGTCCCAAACTGTACCCACATTTCAGCTATGGAGGTTGGAGGCCCCCACAAATCAGCAGTAGAATGATTTAGATACGTATCTGTAAGTAATTAATTTGTGAATAGATGCTCCTGAGCTAGCAAGCTCTCCTTCCTGGTAAATTGAAAACATTAGCATCTAATTGATCTAATAGGAGGAGTTAGTTAAGCTCCCAGTAATGTTGGGCACATCTGCCAATGCTCTTCCAGTCTGTAATGTAGCATGTAAGTGGGAGATGTTTTCTAAGCTGTTTTCGCTTTCCCTAGAGAACAAGCAAAAAGGGAGCCCAAATGATTCTTTTTTTCTAATGCCTGTTTTAGGTTAATGGAAAGATAAGTATCAGGTGTGTTACTGCAGCTTCTCCATCTTTTGTTCATGATTGGGCTGGACAGAAAGTAGGACTGACTAATTGCGTCTTTTATGCGGCAGAAAAATATTTGGACCAAGTTTACACTGTAAAGAAAATAATAGCAAAAAATGATGTGAACTAGAAAATTTTCCACTCACAGTACAGAGACTTACGGCAAGTAACGTTACATCTGTTTCTGAGTTTCTATGGAAATGGCCCTGCAAATGCTGCTTGTATTATTTCATTTAAGTTCAAAAGGGCTCTGGTTAGACAATGCGCAGTGGAGAAGACATCTGCCTGTACAGAATTACAGATGAGCTGCAAGTTTTTCATGAGGCAGCATGAAAGCTCAAATTCTTTAGGTTCTTTTTACTGTATAAAAATTACTTGTTGTCTTGGGTTTTTTTTTTTCCCATACAAGGTAAATAGGCTGTATTGCACTTCCTCGTGTTTAACTTGTAATAAACTTCCTTCTGCAAGCTCTGTGTGTCAGGGAAGTGAGTCTGTAAGGTCATGGGAAAAATATATCCTTAAATAAATAGTGGGTGTGTTTGACGGGGACAATGAGAAGGATACAGAAATTCTTGAACCCTTCAGAGAATGAAATATGTAACAACTTTTTGAGTAGAAGTTGAAAACTTACACATGGTGAAGGAGTATGTCCAGTTGATCCAGTTTGGTTTAGCAGTGCTTAGGTTGTTTGGTGATAGCTTAATGGATTTGAATGCAGGGCGCCGAGTGTGTGAGAGCTGTGAGAATATGTACTGCAATTAAGAAAGCCTGCCTGAAAATGGAGGACTAGGAGAAGTGCAGCAACAAAATCCTGGCCTCTGAATCTCCTGGGAAGACTGGTAGTGATTTCATACCAGTTTCTGACTCACTCATTTGCTGACCTGTGTCATTTTGCTAAATGTATCTGGGATTTTTCTTATAATTGCATTTATTCTACATATGTGTTTCTAATCAGAAAGTTTATATTCTTGATTTTTCTTCTTTCCTTGTTCTTGTATTTTGGGCTCAGTATTTAATAGTTTTTATTCTGCTGTAGTAATTGTGGTAATTAGTTACATTATGTCTTCCTACATTCCTTGTGGTATTATGCTTAGACATTCTGTTTTGCTGCTAATTCTGAAGCAGTGAGCTATGTGCTGATTAATAGTGCTGCCATGCAGTTCTTCTAGAAGAGCTGTGTATTTCAGCGCGAATGACAGGATTCTCTTGATCTTACTTATGCCAGAAGCATTGTGAAGTTCTTTATTTCTTTTTTTTGTGGATTTTTCTCTAAGAATTACATTGGGGGATCAGAAAATCTTAGAAATTGGGCATGTATTCAGAGTGTATTACAGTGAAATTAGTCTATATTTGAATGTAAACACTGTACCATTACAAGAAGGCACAGAGCCTTTGTCAGTCAGGAGGCTGTCTTGATGTTTATGTAAAGACCATGCACAAATTTCACTTCTGTTTACTAGAGTTCTTGAAACTTAAATTGTTGTCTTTCTGAGAAGATAATAAAAGCATGGTTTTTACGTTCTAATCGATATGTTTTTCTAAAACATCTACCACATGGCAGCTTATACACATAATTTTAGGTCATTGGAGCGCTTTATGAAAAGGCTTACATCAAAATCAGCTTTCAGGCGTCTGCTATTGTCAGTGTTGCTCTATGCAATAATTTAAGAGGAAATATTTCTGGGGATTGAGATGTCTGTCTGCCCACCAGGAAAGCTGCTTTCCGAAACAAAGCCTTGTATTGCAGTATGTTAGATTTGACTGTTTTGTCCTAAGTTAAGTATTTTCTTCAATAAGGAAGTCTGCCCTTCAGCTTCCCTGGGGCTTCTGTGGATCAGGTCCTTTCTCAGCTTCATAGCATAATTAACTTTCTTGCTGTGCAAGTGGGGGAAGGGGTCTGTAGTGGAAGGGAAATGATCCTTCCAGTGCTGAAGGGTTATGCCCCCCAAATTACTTCTGCAGAGAAATGAGCACTGGTCCTTCTCAGAACATTGAAGGGACTCTCCTTCACATGTCAACAGAGACCTGTCAAGCCGCATGCCAGTGATGTCACAGCAGGGTCTGATTAGGAGCAAGAGGCTGCCCAAAGGACCCAAGTCTCTGAATAAGTGTTCAGGGAAGGGAAGAAGTGCTGATAAAGGACAAAATGTCTTTATGGAATTCTAATCAAAATACCAAGTGTCAAGATTTATACTTAAAATGGTCAAGATTGTTTTAGCAGAATGAAAACTTCAGTACCAAACCCAAAGCATGAAATGTGAGAGCAGGGATCCCAGCCATCCCTCTAAGCTGATGAGATTTGATTCTACTCTGAAACCGTCAGCACTGCTAAGTCAATTGTGAGAAAAGAAGTCAAACTTAATAAGTTATGTTTCAAAAGTCTGGGAAAAGTGGCTAGGGCTGAAGACGGGGAAATCACTAGAATGGGGCAATCCACTAGAAATCACTTTTTTTGTTGTTCTTACCTAGTTTATGCCTTCAGAAATGCCTTTTATTATTCTTTCATTCATGGCTTTTAAAAGTGCCTTATATTCATTAAAGGCGGGCTTCTTCTTTGGAGCAAAGAAAGCTTCAATGACCCATCCTGGATTTGCTGGTGGTCAGTGTCCTGTCCTGGCTTTGCTGTATCCTGGTAACACAGATCTGCTGACTGGAGCAGTTTTGTAATGAGACCACTTGTGTCCTTGCAAAAGGAAGCGTCCGTGTGTTTGCTGGTTTCCAGTATAAAATGTAAGGTTTAAATATTTTGAGTGGACTTTGTTCATTGATGATAGTAAACTGAACTACCAACATAGAAAAATACAGTCATTAGATTAAAATTATTTTCAAGTTATACCCAGAGTCAGCTTTTAAATAGTCTGGTATAGTTCACCACGTTTATGTTGCCAGTTATCCAGTGGAACAATACAGTGTGCTTTGCCAACAGACACTGTGAGGGACTAATGGAGAATGACAAGCATTTCCCCTTTGCCCATGGAAAGTTTGCTGCTTTGATAATGAATACTGCAATGCCCAGCACTGTCTCTGCCAGTCACTCATTTTAACCTGCTGCTGCAAATGCCATGCTGATCGCTATGGGCAGACCGGGGTCTTCTAGGAGAGAGGGTAAAATGGTTAACTCTTCCTTAAAGAGCAGCAGTTAGGCAGAATAGTAACAGTAAGTTAATCAAAGAGGAGAAGCAAAGAGGGAAAAAAAGCGTAGCATGGATTCAACTGTCGAATCTCTACGTTGGACTCAGCTTACACACGGAAAATGTATTTTTTTCTTTTTTCTACTGAGTACACTTAAAAGCTGGCTCGCTGTCTGTGACAGCTTCAGTGTGTCCAAGGGTCTCACGATGTTAAAAACTTGTTGTTTTACCCCTGATCCCTTCTAGTTCTGTCAGTCACCAGAGGAATGACTGAATAATCAATATCTGAGTCTTGGGAACAAGGCCTTTATTAGGCTTATAAAGCACAGACTGTTTCCAATTACAAGGCATGGTGTCAGAGGCAGTTGGGCCACTTCAGATGCTATGGTATTCTGTCTTGCTGAATGCCAGCAATATAATCCTCATTTCTTCAGCTCAGTTTCAAAATTCCCATTGAAGTCAGAAGGCATCTCCTACGCTGGCAGCCAGTAAGAGAACTTAAGAAGTAGTGTGTACAGTGCCTGAGGGATGGGTGGGAAGCATCTTCTGTGATAGACTCAAGGGATCAAGTTGCTGAGCTGCAGAAGAACGGTATTCTCAGTACTGGGGCCTATGAGACAGGATCATGGTGTGAGGGAAGTTCCTTAGTATTTCCCCCTCCCCTAAAAATTTCAGGGCATTTGGTGGGACCTTTTCTGGCTCTTTTATTTAAAGAAGATGGTCTGAGAACAGAGGAGGAAAAAAAAAGACTTACAAAAAAATGTTAGTTTCATCTTGATCAAAATCTTTTATTTTTCATAGGAACAGCAATGTTTGGGCTGTAGGTGCTGTAAAGGCTGAGTGGAATTCTTGTGAGGATGCTTCTGTTTGTGCAGATCTACAAATTCTTTGTTTTAATACAACATGTGCTTGGGTCTCCGAGTCAATTTTCCTGCGTAGATGGCAGAACTGGAGCTGTAGAAGCTTGGACTTGTTTCCTTTTTTCTTCTGGGCCCATCAAAATGAGTAGGAGTTGGCCATTCACTTCAGTAGGACCAGAAATTGGCATTGAAACAGTCGACAATAGAAGACAAAGTCTACTTCAAAAAAAAAAAAAAGTTAGGATAGGGAAAGTTGGACAAGCAACCATACAATGGACGTTGTGTAAAATATGTTTCCTCTTAATGACTTTCCAGTTCAGATTGGCTCTGTTTACATACAAATCAAAAGCTGGTTTGTCTAACTGCCAACACAGCAAAACTCGGTCTGGGATCTGAATATCCAGCTGTATCTTTGCCTCTGACATCCTCCCAGTAATAAAAGTTGTGTGGATGGGATTTGGCTCGAATTGCAGATGATGTGTGAGCCAGAATTGAACTCAGGCTGCTCTTCCTCTGTAAGACAATAGAAGCTAAAAACTTGTTTTTGTCAATAAAATAAGCATGTACAACTCAGAACCCCCCCAGGGATCTGATATGATGAATAAGATGCTCTTTTTCCATCTCCGCATTTCTGACTCTGACCCATGTTACTTATGAGTCTGTGAGAACTCAATTTTTTTCTTCCTCATTTGGAGCAGAAACTGGTACGTTATTTACCTGTGAAAATGCAGCATCCAGAAAACAGGCATAGTTATGGCAACTTCTGCAGACCAATTTATTCCAGGTTCTTTGGTTTTTTTACTCTCAAGCTGCCTGTAGCGTACAGTGTTAGTTGCAGCGTGCCATGCAAGTGCTGTCTGTGCTCAGTAAGCCTGTTCTCTCTTAACAGCTTCCCTGCAGATAGACCAAGTGAGACAGACAGTGACTTCATAGGTGAAATGGTACTACTAGGATGCCTACTAGTTATTGCTTTCCAGTCTTTTTTCCAATGGTCTGTAAGTAAATGAAGGTGTATCTTCCTTCGCAAAGCAGAGGCTCCCAAACTTTTCCTTACAGAGATTGATAGCTTGTCAGGAGCTCAGCTGCTACACCTTGCATGAGGCAGATGCTGATGGAGTGTGTGATGATGGAGTGGTTTCAGGTCCTGGGGAATCACGTACTGTTTGGGTGCGGGCAAGTCTATCTCAGTTCCTGGAGGAGCAGTGTATAATGAAACTATTTACAGCGTGGTCTTCTTGCTTGTAATGATGATGAAAGCTCTGGCTGCAGTACAGAGCTCTGTTAGCAGTTTCACTTGCAGGTTGTGCTTTTGTCACCTCATTGTAAAAGACTGCTTGTAAAGCTATTTAGCAGTTAAGCAAAGCATTCTTTTTTATCTCTGTTCTTTCCAAAAATAAAGCCCTATTTGACAGATGATTGAAAGCTTCAGTTGACTGTTGCAATGTGAACTGGTAGAGGTGGTCTCAGCAGTCCGAGGCTCTGCAAACACTTCTGGCTGACTGCAGTGGGGCTCTGCTTTGTAGGAGCGTGATCCAGTGCTGCCCTTTGAAGCATCCTACAAGAGAATTCCCATCTGTATTTTCTTGGCTGAGTTTGTTGTGACATGCCCTGTTATTTTTTGCATTCTGTGTCCATTCTGAAGTCCCCCCAGGCATCCCTTTAAATGAAACATTGCATCACTGAGGAAGTGAAGCCATTAAAAGTGAATGCTTTCGCCAAACACTTGGAGTGAATGTAATCAACTCTCATCTACCAGAAAATGACTTGCACGTTGACATTGCAGAATTTGAGAAGAACAATAGTCCTTTTTTTTTGAGTGGTTTGATGGAGCAGTTTTTCAGAAAGCTCAGCTGCACTGTTACTCTTTTGCCACGTCATGATCGAAGGTTTTATATTCACATAGAGAACATGTAGAAAGGTTACCAAACAGTGCTTAACACATGAAGTTTCACGCTTCAAAATCTTTTTGAAGGAAGTTTTAAGTTGCATGTGTCTCACTTTCACCCTCTAAAAATCCTGGTGGTTTTTTTTTTTACAGAGCTATGGGGAGGGTCTATTGTTTATATACTACTGTAGTGATGTGCAATGCTGTCTAAGTATTAAAGCTCATCATTAGAGTTTTCCTTTCTAGCCAAAGGGTTAATTCCTTTCTCCAGAGAAGGAGATCAGATTTAGGTTTGGAATGGGAGGAGGGAAGACAGAGGATTTTGTTCTGCAGGAAACTAGGTCAGCGGGTTTTTATTATCATGCTCGACAGCCCAATGTGGTTTGCATTTAGGAATGAACTCGGTTGACATTGCGTATGGTCGATTTCCTCTTCCCAGAAAGCAGGCCTCGGTCGATGCTTCATACATTATGGCTTTTCCAAATTGAAATCAAGAATATTTAGCTATAGGGGGGAGCTCAAGAAATTGTGAATTTGTTAGATTTGGTTTAGAGCTGTCTGTCAGGAATGTCTCAGAAGTGCATAAAGAAGTCCCAAGATGTTTTGGAGATGAAAAACGGTAGGGGTGGAGTCTTTTCCATCACTGAAGTGCTTCGGAATTAGAGATCTTGATTGTTTTTAGACAATCTAGAGATGACTGTTCTTATAGTCTTTACTGTTGCTTTTTTTTTTTGCTTGAATGCAGCCAGATTCCGATCCTCATCCTGCCAAAGTAAATTTGGAGTAACTCCCTTGTTTTCTCTGAAGCTATTGCAGTGTGTGGCAGAGATCACCATGGGATAGACAACATTTCGATGGGGAGTTTTAATAGAAAACTTTCAGATCATGGCTGATACAAGATCATCCAGAATATTTTTCAGATCTTCCAACTTTCTGGACCATAAAAACCTTGGAGTGTATTGTCTTGCTGGGTAGCTGAGAATAGATGTCAGTGTTCTTTACTTCTGCTTATTGAACCAGACATCGTGTATTGGAGAACTCAGGCTACTTCTCTTTACAGATTATTTTGACCTTACTGAATAATCAAAATCCAAGTGCTTGTAGCTTCAGAAATCCTACTTCATTTTGATCACAGGGATCAGGTAAGATGGAGCTTAGAAAGGCTATTTGTAAGTCTACACAAATTTCTAAGTAATAGAATGTAAGGCCGAAATCTACGTCCAGTTTTATATTCCTGTTGTTTTATGAACTTTAATGTGATTTAATGGCTTTTCAGCGTAATAGAAACATCTAATTCTGTCCTGTTCTAGTCTTTATTCAGTTCTGGCATTGAGAAGGCCGGACATTTTTGCAAACCAGGTTTGGCTTTTAAAGCTGAACAAGGAAAATATGGGCAGTACCGAGAAGAACAGACAGCAGTAGATTGCCAGCAATTCCTGGAAATAATGGAGTTTCACAACCGTTCCCTGCAGATTGGACATTTAGGGAGGAAAAATAACCTTGTGGCTTGCATAGACAGAATAATGAAAATGCAAAGACTTTTGAGAAAGTTTATTATGGTAAAATTTAAAATGCCATTCTTTGATTAAAACCAAAGAGTGGAATATCTAATGCCTCAAAATAATAACAGCATGGAAATGCTAAAGGCCAGAAAATTGCATGCTGTCTCTTCTGAGCATGCTTTTAGTGTTGTGCTGGGCTGTGCGTTTTAGTTGTTCAGTGCCTTTGAATCTTTAAACACTTTTGGCTGCAGGAAGTATGCTCATACAATCATCTTTTGACATGTGCTGATGTTACACAGGGTTGAGGAAAGTTGGTCCTTCTGTAATACCATTGTATTCTTACACTGCTGGCATCTGTGACTGAGAGCCAAGAAAGTGACAGCGCATGTCAGACTTGGAGGCATGGAGAGGACTTGTAGCAGGCAGGCACGTACACACCACAAAGATCTGTGCTGACACAGCATTTGAACAGTGCCTTCTATGAATTGAAGACAGAAGGGGTTGTAGGAGAATCTCCACAGCTTCATTCAAGGATGAAGAATTCCTCCATTCAAATTTGTAGCGACTCAGAAAATGTCACTGAGTTGCTGGAAGGCTTGGATCATATTCCTTGCCCTCTAAATTGAACTAAGTTGAATTCAACTCTTAGCTCAAGAAATGTCAGATGGAAGAGACTTCCTGGGCTGTTTATCTTCTAGCCGCTCCTGCACAGTCAGTGCAGCGTGGTCTTCATCCTGCTGAGGATGGGCTGTTAGAGGAAAAACTCTTAGAGGCTGTCAGTTATATGAAGCTTCTGGGACGTGACTCATAGGATAAAGAAGTTTGGTTGTTCCTGCTGTGAATAACAAGCATAAAATCCTCTTTATTTACAGAGGCTTTTTCTCTCCCAGAATTGTTAGCATATTGGAGCTATCGCTGAAAATACAGTAGCTTCTGGGTTGAAATAGCAATTGTTAATAGCACTCAGTAATACCATCTGTATGAAAAATGCTGCTGTATATTTGTGCACTTTCAAATTAATAAACTCTGAAGTTTCCAGGCTGAAAATGAGGTTGGTAATGCAGAAGAGCAGAGCATCTATGTCAGCGAATGAACAGATGCTTGCAGAAGACTGCAGGATAAACAGATGCCAAGTAATGCTGGTGTATGAAATAAGCCATTTGTGCCCATTTGGGAGCTCTGCTGCATAAAGGATGCAGTCTGCAAATTTAAGTAGGTTATGATGTTCTCTCCTATGGCTGGGGTTAGAGGCCAGAGCAGTTAACTGCCGAGTAGTTGCTCTGTGGAACAAACATGAGAGCACTAAACTCAAATTGTCTTTCAGTGAACAGTGTCTTCATATGGGTGCCTTTCATTTTGTTTTTCAATGCAATCCTATCTTTACCAATTAAGCTAACTATCTAATGGTTAGAATGTGATTTCTGAGCCAGGACCACCTTGTTTATCCCTTTTGTAGGATAAAATATGTTTAGCCTTGCGTTATTTGTAGTAATTATTCCTTCTTAGTGCTTTAACCGGTAATTAACCCTATCCTTTGATGGTTGTTTACAGCTGGGAACAGGCTGACTAGAATGGTGCTCTTTGTTCTGCAGTAAGGAGGGAACAGTGCCAGGTAGCTGTTCTGTATCTGTTTCCCAAGCCCAGGTAGCCATCTCCTGGGGCACCTCCTGCACTGGGAGAGATGGAACAGTGCTCTGAAACACGGCTGCTCGCTGCCAATCTGTTCTGAGAATGGGAGTTGCCTGGGAATGGTGATTGATTTCAATGAAAACTCACTGCAGGCGAAGGTGAAAGTGCTGGTAAACTGCAGATACAGGTCCCACACAGTATTACTCACAGCAGAGGAACTCGCACACTGGTGCTTTTTGGTATGTTCTGTTGTTGCTTGAAATTGATTGCTTGTATCTGCAAGAAGATTTCTGCCCAATGTGATACAAATTTTAGCCTCTTTCGTGGACACCAATAAGAAGATTAATTAGAACAGGGCTAAAAATGTTTTGGTATTTAAGGGAGATATATTTGTTCCTGTGCTGTCTCATCTCTTATTCCACTCCAATCCTTTGTGCATTATGCTTAAAGAGGAATTGTAGAGCAGAGCTGAAGCTGTACAGACCCCTTGTATAGAGTTCTCAGACAGCTTCTGCTATGCTTAGTGCTCTGTGTGACTATCTACAAGGAGGTAGGGAAGGACTTTTTGTCACATATCCTCATTCCAGGAGAACAGATAGGCTCCTGCAAGAACAATCTGGTGCAATGCTCTGCCAGCACAGGATGTTTGATACACGATGCGTTTTGATACGCGCTTCTGTGCTGGCTCATTCTGTTAATACTCACTCTATCCTTCCACAGTATCCTTTTTAGCACCTTCACACCATTTAGAAATGATGCCTGGCTCCGCAGCAGCTGTAATACCTTAGCAATCTCCAGCCAGTCTTTGCTGTTGGACTTTCCCCATGACCTATATTAGCTAGAAATGTCTGGGGAGGTTTCCTGGTTCCACCATTCTGCTTTTGCTGCTTGCAGCTACAGTAACCAACTCCTGACATTTGTACCCGGCTTGTGCTCTGATGTCTGCAGCTTGGTGCCTGTTTGCACACGGGGCCTTCTGATAAGGCAGGCATTTGACCTTTCTATTCTTAACTCATTAACATTTAGAAGAGCTGCTCTCCTCACCTCTGGAGGCTGTGCTCCTCCTCCCAATATCCCTGTTCCTAAGAGATAAGATTACTCCTGGGTTATATATTGATCTAAGAGCAGAGTGCCAAGTGCAGCCCGCACCAGTTCAAGGGCAAATACTGAATCCATATGAGTGAGTTCACGTGCTTCCTTTCAGCAGTGGAAAGGTAAAGACCAATGGCTGTTTTTGCCCTGTCAGCAGTACCTGGAGGAAGATGCAGGGATATCAGTTCTTTATCTCACCAGTAAAATGAACTTCATGGCTGCAGGAAGTACCTGTCCAATCTGCTGATGCTGCATCTTGGAGCTGTTTTCTCTTCTTCACCAGCACCCACAAGCACTTAATCACTTCAAACCCCTTCATCTGTTTATTACGTACCCGTTTGCTTGCGGCAGTGTTTTCAGTAACCTGAACGTGGAAGTGGGAGCCAAGATTCCTTTATTTTCAGCCAAGCTTAGCTGAGTGGATGTTTTGCGCTTCTTGAACAAATCTCATCACCTGTGCATCTGTATTTCCCCTGGGTGCAGTGACTATATGAGGTGACACTGAGGAGCTCTTAGGGAATAATTGCAAATAGGCAGTTAAACATGGTCTCCTAGAGCAGTGCTGTAACTATGATGTGAATGAGATCATGAGAGCAAGAGAATAACAGAAGTTAGGGGGAGCAGAGGTAAGAGGGGTAGGGGAATGGTAGGGCCTCTTCATATATTGTTTGGGAGTCTCTTGTTCTAGTTCTGCATAGAATCAGAATCATTAAGGCTGGAAAAGTCCTCTAAGATTGTCTGGTCCAACCATCCACCTACCACCAATATTGCCCTCTAAATCTTGATCTAAAGTCTATATTTTGGGGAAAAAAAAGACGTTGACATTTGGAAGATACTTGGGAAACGGTCATCAGAACAATGACAGATGTGGAAAATGGGCCTAATAATGGGATATCTAAAATGCTTGAGCTGTATCCATGAAATGACCTGATAATGATGCAGGAGAATCTACATGAAGAGAAGAAGTGTAGGATGTGGTCTGTTGAGCTGTTATGTAGCACTGCAAGTGAGTATTATGACCACAGTGGTCCCGGCTAGCTTTAAAAATCTCTGACAAAGGTTGAGTTTTTGCAAGGTTTCCCATGTATTTCTACATGTTCTGATATAATTTTAGCTCCAGCTTCCATCTCCACTCAAAACTGCACAAACTGTGAATGAGAATTTGTCTAGTGGAGAAGAATACAACACTCCCAGCCTGCTAACGAAATAAAGCTTAAATTCTGTACTTAGCTACTTCTATGCTTAGTGGTCTTGGAGAAAACAAAATCATTTCCTTAAGATGTGTGGATCTCAATGGTCCTGCATTGCGCACAGAGGTAGGTCGGAATGTTGGCTGTGCGTGTACTGCTGGATTAATCCCAGTGTTTCTGAATTTCCTTGTAAGTGAAAAGCAGTACCTTGTCACCAAGGCTCACTGCTGTGTTGTGCACTTACCATGCTGCTGTTGGAGTCTGCCTGTAAGGCACGCACTTCTGCAGTGTCACAGACAATGGCTGGCCCTGTGAGCAGCCTTATTGAGAGAGACAAGGTAGGAGCTGCGATGCTCCCTGCCAATCTTTTTGCCTGCTTTTAGGGGTTCTGATTCACACTGGCTGTTTTTCTTTTCTTTTTTTTCCCCTACTCTTCTTCAAATGTTCCATGAAGTAAATTTTTGCTCGGTGACTCAGAGCAGAAGAAAATTTCAGATTTTAGTGATAAGGTATTAGATGTCTGGGCAAGCCTTCAACTTAAAATGATTTTTGGCTTATCCTGTGAACTGTACATGCTGAGATTTGAGTGTATGATCCTCTGGCTATGATTAAATACCAAAAGCATGGACATGGGAAGCAATAAAGTATTATGGTGGGGAAGATTCATCATTTTTGTGACTTTGTTTAAAGAAAGCCCAGATGTGGGAGTAGATATCTACTGAATCAATCATTTTCTAAGCCACAGATGACCAGAAAATTAATTAAAAAGAAAAAAAGAGAGAGATTAGAGAAGTAAACCTACAGAACTTAATGTTTAAACAGCGTAGCCCAGATTAGGTTGGCCTTAAAATGATCTTCATTAACAGTAATGTATTTGGGAATACTTAACCCTTGGGATTTAAATTTAGGAGATAGTCACGTTCAATGGCTGTGGACAAAAACTGGGTAACAGCACTGCTCCAGTTTGCTTCTGCTGTTAAGTGTGTCATGTGAGACAAGTCCATGAGCAAATCTCCAGTATGGAATGGAATTTTTGCCTTTGGGTGCATCAGTGCTAGGTTTTCTCTCCTCTCCAAGTCACATTATTGCCATACAGCAATGTGCATAACATCTGCTCTACCACAAAAGGAGGATAAGGTGGCTTTTGACAGTGGCACGTCATTATGGAAGTATTCCTTATTTATATTTTTTTTCAGCAAGAGATGTAAGAAATAGCAGAAGGACTGTCCTTCTTTAGATGGCATGAGAGTATGGCCCAGAGTATTGCCGTGCAGGGATAACTCCTGCGAGTGCCATGGGCAGCAGTGCTGTGTTAGCACAGCTCAGTGCCCAGCTGACCTAGCACCAATGTTCACTGAGGGTTGCCCAGTGCTGCTGCAGCAAGGCTGTCCTGCAAGAACTAATTATGCCATTAGCACGCAGATCTCTGCTCCTCTCTTCATTAAGAGCTTTTTACACATTCTTCCTGGTCTTGTGTGTCTAAAGCAAGGCAGGCTCAGAAGGTGTTATTTAGATATGCTCCTGCTAGCAACAGGTGAAAAGAGAAATAAAATACTTAAGGATACTTAGACTGTAAAAACATTACCAGGGTCAAGGTAATTCCGAACAACCCAATAGACACTCTTCTAATAATACGTTGTGAATTTTATTTTATTATGTTTTCCTGCCTTGCATATTTACAATCCTTGTCCTTGCCCCAGTTCATTTCATAAGATGCGTTTCCATTTTGATTCAGAGATTGCCTGGCAGGATATTTGCCTTAGCACACAAGGACAGCTGTGTTGACAGTCTCTCCTGCCTCAGGGCATTACTGGGCTCTGCGATCAGCTGAGATCTGTGCATGCATCGGTGCCTTAGCAGTGAACTGAAACAACCTTTGTGTGTTTGGGATGGCAGAGGAGAGGCGGCCATGTTGATAAATTTGGCAGTAATGTTATGAGATCCTCTAAGGAACACGCACGCTGCAAAGCCAAGTAAGGGGACAGGAGTCAACTGTATGAAAGATCATCGTGCAGCACGCGAAAAGAAGTGTCCTCTGGGGCTGGAAAAATGCATGAATGAAATTCAGATGATTTGAAGTTAACTTCCAAAAACGTGTTGAGTTTTTGTGTAGCACCTGTCCCGTGTAGCCCTACCCAGTGTAGCAGTTCTACAGCAATACCTATCTCATTTCTGAAGTGTTTCTTTTTTCTTCCTTTGTGCTGCGTGACAGATACATGTGTAGCTCTTTCAGTTTGAGGAGACTTAGGATTTACTTGTAATAACAGCAGGCAGAAATAAGATGTGCCATTTAAAATGCAGTTTGCATAGCAATGGCAGTGATCAAATCCCTGCTGAACAGTAGCCAAAAGTATCCACTGGAGTGTTTTATTCATGCTGCGTGGCAGTGCAGTTAACTCCAGCCTGTATTGACTCTATTTATTTCAGTGTGTAAAACATCTCCACTCAGCATTTGGGGTGATTGTTACAAGGGTGATGTCCACAGCTGCGTTAGTGTACAGACAGAAAGATGGCCTTTTAATGTTAGGAGATTTGAACTTGCATTAGCTTAATAGGTAAAATGTGTGCTCCACTTTGTGCCTTGTAACTAACAGACCATGGGAAGAGATCCTGGGATTGTGACATTAATGACAGTAGGTGTTTATAACCTGACTGCTGCCGGTGAGAACCCCAGGGAGTCTGTAAGCAATAAAGATGTGAAATCAATGGCACACAGTAAATGTTTGTAAGTTACTTAGTTGAATAAGCATTCAAGGCAAAGACAAGGTTATGAACGTGATACGCAGAACTTGGAGTAAGTCAGTTTAGTGAAGTAACCTACTTTAATTAACTCTGCCATGTGTTGCAATTGTCTCCTTCTGCTTATGATGTTTTAGTCACTCTGATCCTGGGTTATTCTCACCCAGGTCAACTGCAGCGTTACCACCACAACTAAGTAAACTCCTCGCTGCCCTTGGGTATTGCCAGCTACAAGGCAGAGTATTGACAGTGTTTGGGTATAGCAGCATTAAATGTCTCACCTTTCTGTTCTGCAGCTTGATCTGGCTGTTGGAAAAGCGATGTGATGGAACAGAACCTTGGTTCTTTGTACAAACAAGCTCTTGTCACAGCTGAAGTATTGTTTAGGTCTCCTTGACAGAAACAACCGAGGAGGATCAGATTCTTCAAACTGGGCTGTATGTGACCACGCAAAGATCCTGAACAGTATAGTACGTGCTTGCCCATAATCTTGCTAACATGCCAGAAACAGAAAGCACTATTTGATAAGGACTACAGGCACTGCTTACTACTTCAATCAGTTTTAGGAAGGTGTTAGAGCTGCAGGTGGGTAGAATAAGAATGGTGGGCCTGTGGTGAAAAAAATCATTGACACATTCCAACCCAATTAAACATCTTTCTGTAACAGTCCCAGTTCCTGTCTGTAGGAGTTTTCTTATTGTATGCTGTTAGACTGGAAGCAGTGAGTGAAGTAGAGCCCTAACTATCATAAAAAAGGAAAGGGGGGAAGTCAAGTCTAATCTTTTAAATCCCTGTACTTCATTTCCTCTTAGAAGATCTGTGTGCTGTAATTATATTGCCAAGGAAGCCTTTCTTTTGTATTCACGTGAAAGCTAAATGGTTTTATTCCCTTTGGCCTTAGTTCAATCAGTATACACAAAATTAAGAAGTTTTTTCTGTTCTGAAGTAAGCTTGATGTGGAAATTGGTGGGAGCAGTACTTCAGATTAGAGCAAACTAATGAAAAGACTAAGTTCCTTAAAGGAGCAGTTGCTAGGCTGAAAGTAAATTCAATGGGACCCCGTCACCAAATAGGAATTTTGCTTGGGAGAATCCAACACACCAACAAACCACGCCAGCAGTCCAGAATTTCCCATATGGAACAACTGTGGATAGAAAGAGGAACTGTGTTAGGAGGCAAGTAGTGCTGATAAATTGTTAAGAAGACACAGAGATGTTCTGGTTATAATGAATAGAACAGTACAAAAGATACCTAAAATAATGCTAGTGTAGCAGGATGGGATTTACTAGTTTGCTCATGGAGTTTCACTGTTGTTTTGGGGAGATACTCAAAACTGGCTTTAGTTTTTGCGCGGTTTTGTGTGAAAAACATAGCTGTTCTGATGATGCAACACCAGCTTTTTTTAAAGGAGAAAGCAGAACTTGAAGCAAGTAGGAAGTGTGCGTGTTTTTGTTTGTCACGGGCTCACCTCTTTTCCTAATGCATACTGTGTTTTGCTGATACGTGAGCTTTATGATCCATAATCTCAGCTTTACTGTACAAGTTATCAGGAATGTGGGAAATGAATTCTTCTCTGCGCACCTTTCAGCATCTTTCCCTGCTGTAACTTCTCCAGTCAGATTTGATTAGAAGGAAGACGAATCTATTTTAGACTGCAATGTAGGAAACCAAAGTAGATTTTAAAAAAAAAAACTGAAGTGGAATTTGGTTTGAAGATTTTGTTTTCTGATCCTTCTGTACCATCTGAAGCGTGAAATGAAAGCGGTTTGATTGCGGTTCCATGCCAAGTCATGCCCCCTCTACTAACAAGTCATGAATTAACTCTCACTCTGCCATACTCCTTGCGCAGTAGTTTCAGTGCTCTCTCATTTCAGTGTTGCAGTCTAATTCTCTGCAATTATTACTTGCATTGCAGTCATTCAGTTGATTACGAAGCCTTCCCTTCATGCGCATTCTTTACAGTTTCTGTGACTGTAAGCTTGACAAAGCTTGGCTGAGTTCCGTGCGTTTTCTCTTCAATAGTTAACATTTAACTGAATTGTACTAGAAGTATTCAGTCTGTTTTCAGATGGCAGATGAATGTTTTCCTGTAAATCAGTCTGTAGGTCTTTTGAGCACTGAAAAGTCTGGCAAATAATGCTTGAACATCGCAAAACTTGTGCTCATTTTGGAGTACAAAATGGTAGGAGATGGAGGAGGGGAATTCGCTATTTAAGCTGGATATATTCTTCATCAAGTCCTTTCTAGTTCATGTCATTACACAACATTAGTGGGCTTAGTTCTTCGCGTTAGAAGGAAGGGTCACATCTGTAATAAATTATGGTCTCATTTAAACAGTAGCATTGCTATAAATGTTTTCTTCCTCTATTTCAGTTTCATAAGCCAAATACTTGGCATTTCTCTTATTCTCATAAATAGCCATATGATGGGCTGCCAAGGCTGGTTTATCATTTGCCTTGGAAAAAATATTATATAGTATTGCAAGATGAAACATTGGCAGCCAGTGGTTTGGTCTGAGCTGAAGGGTTTGCAGAATACGTGCTAAGGGATTGAAGGCTGGATGGGAGTGCTACGTGCAGAACTCATCCATGAAAATTAGGGAATTCAGCCTGCCTTGCTGGTAAGGGATGGAGAACGATCCTCTTTCTGCACAGATTGGACTGAGTCACAGACTCTCCATGTAAGATTGTGTTTTGCTGTGCTTAGATTTGTAGCCAAATCTAACAAATTTTCTTCCTGTGCTTTTTATGAAGCATTTATGTTTAGCTGTAGGTATAACTGTGGATGAATAACAGCCATAAGATGTAGCTGTCTGAGTTCTGCTAGCAAGGAGATCCTGCTTTTCAGTGCTGTGTCTGCGGAGTCCAGTCTTGTTATAATGAACTTCTCATCATAGCAGGGGAAAGAAATCCATACAGCCTCTAACTGGGAATAACAAGGTTTTACCAGAGAACGCAGTATTTCAGGGCAAGACTACTCCTGGGTAATGAGAACGTAAGACAAAGCAGTCAAGAATATTGACAGAAACAGTCATCCAGGGCTGTGCCTTATCATTGCAGCCCAGATTACAAGCAGGTGATGCAGAGGTCAACGCGCTGACCGCTGTTGGGTTTTTAGGGGTAGTTCTGCGTAGCTCCTATGCTGTTGGTGTAGTAGTGGTTAATTTGCAGCTGTTAACATGTGGCGATTAAGGGATTTTCTGTGCAATCTGAGTACGCAGGAAGATATGAGCTTCTGTAGAGCCTGTTGAAAAATGGGTTGTTATTTGCCCCAGGCAATAAAATGTATTCCTGGAGTGAGTGTGGGTGTTGCAGCTCTGCTGTGCGGGGACTCCTGCTCCAACCCAGGCTCTGCTCCCACTCAGCTCTGTGGCCTCAGGCTCTTGAGGGAGAGCTGCCTGAGCTCTTTAGTTACTCGTTATAAAATCTGGAGGTTATTGCATGCTTACTGCCCTGTACCCGACTTGTAAGGGGTTTAGTTAATGAGAGTCTGTTAATGTGTAGAAATAAATGCCGTGCTAAAGTATTAGTGCTGTTCGCACAGCGGTGGTGTGGCTGCGGGTTGGTTATCTGCAGCCTTTTGTTACAGGATTGTGCTGTAAGATTATAACAATCATTTTAATAAGGTGTTTGCAGAGCACAGCTTTCCCGTCTCCCAGGAACTTTCCATGCCTTCTGGTATTGGTAACGTGCAGCAAAGGCCAGAGCTCGGCCACTGCCCCATCCCAGTTCCACTCCAGTAGTTTCCCGCACCCCCGTGCGACACAGGTACGTGCAATTCCTGGCATGCAGTGCTCAATACATTATTATGTTCCCAGCTCCAGTTCATTATCCTTGCTCATCTGTGACTTATTAAGAAGAAAAGATACTGTTCCCTACTTAAAAGCTTACAGATTTCCTTACCACCGCCCCTCGCTGAGCGTCTTTGCCGCGCTCAGTGCTGCGGGGGGAAGCACCGCTCCCGCTGGGCAGCTTCCTTTCTCCCGAGCCCTTTGCAGGCACCGCTGGAGCGCAGAACCCCAGCTCCCAAGAGTTAATCATTTCAGCCCTTTGGCAATCTTGGCCTGGTCCTAGAAATCCTGCTGGCTGCGGGGAGGCTGCCAGGAGCCTCCCACTTGCGAGCAGCGTAAACAGGCCGGAGCGCGGTGCCAGGCGAGTGGGAGGCTCGCTCCCGCGACTGGGCCAAAGTTCAGCGGCTGCATGGCGGCGTGCGGCAGCGCCGGGGTTACTGCCGATCACGGAGCCGTTGCTATAGCAAAGCCGTTGCGTAACGCTCGCATTAAGTCCGAGCGTGGAGGAGAGGAAGGCCAAACGATAAAGGTCATCACATTGTGCTGGTTTTGTTCATTGTTGCCGGGTCCCACTTAGCTGCTGCAAATTGAGTTCCGAGCATAGTTTCTGGCCTGGCTGCGGTGTGGGTATTCAGCGATTCCAGGGAAAGAGAAGGGACTGGCCGGGAGCTTGCTCATGTAATCATTTAACTGGGGCATGCACATGAGTGGCGCTGGCAAGACAGTGCCTGCAGAGGACTGTTTGCATGAGTAGAAACTGTGCGTGTCAGGAAAGTTTGTGGGATCGAGCACTCAGAGAGATGTTTAACTTCTAGGCGCAAGCCGTCTTATAAAAGGAAGTGATTTGATGGCTGTAACAAAATTAGCACCTAACTAAACAGCTCTGAGCATCCTCAGTCTTATATAGCGTGGTTACATCAGGATTTCAAGAAAAAACGCTCCCTTATCATTGCTTAGGTCAAACGGGTTGCGGGAGATGGTTGCTGTGGGAGTCTGGGGATTCAGGAAACCTCTTTTTGGATGGAATTGGTATTGGGAAGCTGACATGTTGTGACATGGGAAGCTGCATTTGGAATCAGACCATCATCCCGTTGAGATCTCTGCTGAAGTTGCATTTACATGGGTTTTGGCATGAGAAATAAATGTCCATGAAGTGACTATTCTGTGCTTTTTTCCTAGATGATTAACTGAAGTGGCTGAGGGACTGATTTGGCCGCAGGCTTTCTCTGGAGGTTTCTGGCTGCTTTTGCTTGTTACATGGACTAGACTAAGGCCTGCAGTTTTGATAGAGGCAGTTACACTTCCAGCTTTCCTTGTTTTAGAGAGTCTGGCCTGTGCCATTAAGTCAACATCGATGTTCTTTTTGACTTACCTGAGTCAGATCAAGACTGCAGTTCTTGACTATACAACACGATGTGTTTCTTGCTCCAAGAGCAAACATATCCACTATTAAAGCTGTGATGAACTGGCACCTACACATTGGGATGTTTCAGCCATTCACCTCTGAAGGGTTTTGCTGCAGGGAGACTTTCTGTTCCTTCCCTTGGCTTTGTACCCTTTCCACCGGGTACATTATGATGTGTGTCAGGAACTTCATGTGCCGGTGCTGTAGTTAAATCCTAGCTAGGAAGAACACACCGCATCCCCGCTCCACCTGTCTGCTTCCTGCAGCTCTGCCAGGAGAGTGAGCCCTCCTGCCCGGGGTCCTGAATCAGGAGGTCTGCCCTTGAACCAGTGGTGCCTGGATTTGTGCAGGCAGCTCCTTGGTGGTTGGCGTTGGCTACTCAGCGCATGGATTAGTGCTCCCTATCCCAAGCTGTGCCATGCTGCTCTGTTCTTCTTTCAAAGCATTTTGCAAAACAAAAGAAATGAGGAAGGGAAGAGTGACGTCCTGTGGTCTGCTTCTCAGAGTCCTAGTTTTCCTGGTGGATCGTATTTCAAATTTAAAACATAAGTTTGAATTGTAGGGTTGCTGGGCCTTTTGTTCTCGCTCAGGACAGCTTAGACTGTCAGGCTCTGGATTAATTCCTAGGCACTATGGCAAAGACATAGTATTAATGATGAGGATGTGAGCACTGCTATGAGCTATTCGAGAGCTAACTCATGATTCCATACAGGCCTTATGACGCTCATTTCTTACAGTACAGGTGGTGGTTTGGGGAGAATGTACTCTGTGTTCTTCTCTGTTGCTGTCAGAAATACTAGAGTGGGCTCAGACGTGCCAAAGTGGTAAATCAGTGGGTCCAAGGAGCTGAGTGTTGAGGTGAGTCTGTCCTTGTTTGGTTTCAGATCAGTTTATCACCTGTCTGGGAGCTGATATAGACAAGGACAGATAGTGTTGGAGCAAAATTGCCAAAGGCTCCTGACTGCTGTAGTCCATGCATGCTGCTGGAGCGTGCCGGTGAGTGTTTCCATCACACATCATCTTGGCCGAAGGAGGGCGTAGAACTGAAGTGCTGCTTCATATGTGCCTTTGCCCAGCAACTGTGCTCCAGGATGCCAGACAACTGAGTGTCTGAAGGTGTTTCTTTTATTAGAAATGTGCAGATGAGTTTAGCAGATAATGCTGAGAGATCTGTTATTTGCCAGTCATTTGGGACAAATGCCAGAAATGCACTTCACCAATAGACGTTCAGAAAAATGATAGAGAATTCTTGTTTTTCTGGAATGTTTTTCTGAACTAGGTAGGAACTTTAATGATCTACATGCCTCTCCAAGATGCGAATGGAATTGACTGCATTTCACATTGCTCTATTGTCTGCTGCCCAAACCACATTTCAGTGGGCCAGAGGAGGAAGTGCTGACTCATAATTCAGCATGGCAGCCCCAACTCTCCTGAGACTATTAAGTCTGGCCTCTGACTGATGTTTTCAGTGAACTCTGTAATGACCCCCAGCAGATCGTGCAGAAGTCCAGCTTCTATAAAATGAAAGGGAGGCTTCTTGCCCAGCGCTTGGCAAGTTGCTGCTAGTGAGTCTGCAGTACTGCAAACTGCAAGTTGTGCTGGAACCACGTTCAACAGTGACTGGGTAAAAACGTGCCCCTGATGTGGGATTGGTGGGCCCCATTCAGTTCAGGTGTGTGTGGCATATCCTGGTCGCATCATGGCTATTGGGGAAAAAGGGCCATAAATGGCCTTGGTTTGGCATGTAGTGGATGTTTACTCATGTATGAGTTACATTTGTTTTGAAAATTAGGAATGTAGCTCAAAACACAGCGCCCAGCTCAAGAATGAAAGGGGGCTTGAACTTGATTTTTTTGTTACTATCAGTGTCAC
This sequence comes from Numida meleagris, assembly GCF_002078875.1. Classification (NCBI taxonomy): domain Eukaryota; kingdom Metazoa; phylum Chordata; class Aves; order Galliformes; family Numididae; genus Numida; species Numida meleagris. Next base: position 6,686,174 of record NC_034426.1, read on the forward strand.
CAGGTTTCCTGATACACCCCATGGCACCTCATTATTCTTGCAAATAACCCACTGCATATTTCTGCTTTAACTGAAGCTGGGGCTTCTCAGCATAGGTTGAAGCAACTGAACAAGAGGCCTCTCTTTTTGCTGGCAGCTGAATTCAAAGCTGAGCTATTTGGTGCTCAGTGCCTCGGGCAGTTGGTCAATCAGTAATTATGACTACAAAGTTCCTGAGCACATTCAAGCAGCATGGCTAGAACATGAGTGTCACGCACTGAGTGTGACAATTGCACAAGACTCCCAAGTCATGTTTCTCCTCTTGCAGATCATATGTTTGCAGCACAGCGTTGTTCCTTTCTGAGTGCACGTTAGCCACGTGTGTAATTTGCTGTGTGGGATCAGGCAAGGAGCTGTAGGCAGAGCTCTCATTCTCCAGCAGTGTGACCCTGCAGAAAGCATGTTCCTTAGCTGCAGTATTGCACTGTCTCACCTTGCAGTAGGCGAGACACCCAAATTGCCATCGCCTGGTTTGGCAAGCAGGGTCTCTATTGTTGGGATAGCATTTGGCCCAGATAACTCATGTTTCTTATGTGCAATGGAGCGTCTAGGGAATTTTAAACTTAATATATTATTGTGTTTCTGCTAGAAAGGATATGTTCCAAGGAGTATTACTGGTACTTGCAGCTGAAAGCAAAGTAATTTGTGATGACATCTGATTTGGAAGTTCATTCCCTGTTTGGCACCAGCCCCTAAGGAAGTCCTAACTGCTCCAGAAGACATTGTCCTTATTGCAGAGTTCCTGTGCCCCACAGGAGCAGAGCGGTTCACCAGATCTGCATTTTGGAGCTTGTTGCAGCCTTTCCTATGTTTTGGGCCATAACATTTCTCTTTGAAGGTTCTCAAATTGTATATAAAGTGTGAACATATTATTATTTCCATTTCACAGGGCTGAAAAGTGGGAGATAGGAAAGCTGTGACTAAATCAGAGATCAGCTCACAATTAGTTGAGCTGAATGTTGTTTCCTGTCTTGCTCTGCTGGGCCTGGTGCCTCCTGTAAACTAGGTTTTTAAAGTTACTTCTTAAAACTAGCTTTAGCCGCTGTAGTTTCTATGCATTTCTGTTCTTGAAAGGTACCATCAATTGTTTTTGATTAAAGGCATTGAATATGAACTTGTTCCTACAGAGCTTTGTGCTGTAATTTATCAACAAGGCACCGAGGCACAGACGTCAAATGAATACCAGATTTCAAATTATGATAAGCAATTGTGTCATCTCTGTGAATAGACATTAAACTCTGCTGAGAAATTATCAATAATTCATTAAAAAAAAAGCGTACAGGGACATTTGGGTAGGCCTTGCAAAGAAGCAGCCCTGCATTCTGTAATAATTCCTTTGAATTTAAAGCCAAAGGATTCTTATCTCTCCAACAGGAATACATGATCATGGCAAAGTCAGAAAGGTTGTTCCCTAGCCACCCAGTTGCCAGTGACTGCTGGGGAGCAATGGAGGTGCTTGGAACACCATCTGCAGAGGTGCACTGTGTTGTTACACAGCCCGGTGCAGGAGCACGCACAGCTTGCCTGGGCTGTGAGGCAGCCAAGCAGAGTGCTGCCTGTCTTTGTGCTCTTGCTCTCAGTGCGTGGCTTCAGCCCCATATTAGTGAGGTCAGCACTTAACTTGTCTTTTAGGCATCTCAACTTTCTTAATTGACCTCTAAAATGTGTATAATGGAGGTCTGAAATTACACATTGCAGAAGTTAAGCACAGGAAAAAAAGACGTGTCCGTTCTGCTTTTTTTGGTGGAATATTTGAAGCGCATTTTATTTTTTAAATGTTGCAGTCTTTGACAGTTAGCATCTTGCTTTATTCCGTCTCTCTCCTAAATTGTAGATTGTTACATTCCAGCAAGCACACGGCATCTGTTCTCTGTTTAATGTGATGTTTTAAGATGCCAGTCGTTTGTCCTAGTGGGATCTTTTCATTTGAATCAGGGTTGTACATGCAGCCAAGCAGCAGTATTCCCCTCCTGTCTGTTTTTGTTCATTATAGGAGGAGAAATTTATAAATAGTTATTAATGTAGGGATTTAGAGGCTCTGCTTCAAGATCTGGGCCTAGCATGTCTTAACTTATCATAATCTCAAAAATAATTCTCTGCTCTGCTTTACAGAGCACGAAATAATTTCTGTTTACTCATTTTTTCTCAATTACTTTGATGCTATGATATAAAGGTCACTGATTGCCCTTAGTCATCACATGGCTTTTTCACTAATTGTGCACTCACGTCATTTTGTTCTGTGGGATCTTTTGCTTTTTGATCCAGTTTCAATTGCCCAGATGTTCATTTCATGCAGTTAACTCTATACAAAGGGTGTGCTGTGTTCCAACAAACACACTGCGGTCATTGTTCTCAGCTGGGAACCCACTGCACAGCAGTTCACCTGTTTCCTATGTAATCCACCATCCATCTCCCGACCTTTGTGCTGACTTAATGTACAATCGTTCACTGGGGAGGGGAGGGCTAAGGAGAAGAAATTATGCAAAAATGTTTCCCGGTCCCTAGCCTTGGATTGATGAAGGTCATGCTGCAGGATAAAAAGGCAGTAGGAAATGGGAAAGCTCCTTCATCTTTACCCCATTGGTGCGTAGTGGAATGGAAAATCACATTAGTACCTTGAAGGATTTTTTTCAGAATGTATTAATGGGCAACTAGGCACCTTCCAGAAGGAATCCTGCTGCTGCTCTCCCTTCCCCATGGTCACCTGCAGAGCCTTCATGTCAGGTCACTGCTTCACGGTGCACACAGGGGCCTGAAGATTGCCCAGTTCAACAGCTTTCGGGAGGCACAGATCTCTCGCTGCAAGCGTCCCTTCCAGCACAGCCCCTGTGTGGACGTGGCACAGACTAACTGTTCATTTAACTTAACCTTCAGAGTAGTCTTGAGAGCTTAGTTAGTGAGCAGAATGAATTCTGTGGAAGGCATTGAAAGAGGATCGTACGTTATAAATGCACAAAGATGCATGGAGGATAAGCAGTGGAATATTGGACTGGGATTGAGCAGTGTATCATATAAGAAAGGTGTCACTTGGCAGTACAGATCTGTGAAGGTGTTTAACTTTCGGAAGACACCTTCCCAATGATAGGAATGTAGCTGTCTTCAGCCTAAATATTCCTAGAAGGATGACCCAACCAAACTGTCCAGGCTACTGGCAGGGACAGCATTATTGGCAACATGCATGGGGTTTTAATGGCCAAGGCTGAGGCAGAAGATGAGCGACGCTCCACAGCCCACAGCGGGCAAGAGGAGGAGGCCTGGAGAGGAGGTGGCATCGAGCAGAGATTTTTAACATTTTCTTTCTTTCAGCCAGCTGTAAGGCTGCTGGGCAAGATCTGCTCAAGGTTGAATGTTGGTTTAACTTGCTCACGTGATTTGCTGTGCCTCCCTCTGCATCGTGCTCCCTGTGCAGACCTTTGGGAAGGGCTCTACAGACACCAGTGCCCGCTCTGCCTACCTGCTTGGGCAAGGGGGAAGAGAGGAGGTGAGAGGGAGAAGACCAGAGGTCTTGCCTGGTTCCCACTACTAATGGTGGTGTTGCCTTGGGTGGATAAAGGCTTTGTTTTCAAAAGCGCAATGTTTCCTGTGACTGGGTCTGCTGAAATCAGCAGAAACCAGCACTACTCCATGCTGCAACTGCAGAATAATTCAGTATTTCTCTCTCCCTTCAGTCTATAGATCCCTCAACACAGCTGTAAATTCCCTGTACAGTGCACAGCACAATTTTCACTGAAAACAGCTGGTAAAACACTTCTGAAGAGAAACCTCATTTCATTAAAAATATTTTTTTGCCTCTTCTATGCATCTCTCTATTTTTCCCTGGTGGCCACCTGCGTTTGCCGTCAGTCATATGGAATGCCCATAAACATTGCTTCCAGGCCATATAGGTTGGTGGAAATGAGGCCAAGTGACCAAACCTCTTTATCCTTCCCACTGGCACTCTCCAGCAATGCAGGGTTTATATCTTGGTCTGTTTCAGTGACTGACAGCAGCAGCAAGGAGTTCTCTGGGGCAGAGGACAGGGGGAGAGAGTGTGGGGAATGGTTCTTCCTGGGACAAGCTCCAGTCTGCCCCAGGGAATGTGCTAGTTTTCACTCCTTTATAGTCCTTTATCTCAGCCCTTCGACCTTGAGCTCAGGGGCATTATCAGCCTTAGCCAGAGAGGCAGTGTGGAATTAACCGTTGAAATGCTGAATGTTTCTCATACTAAGTCCTGAAAGTAAAAAGCATAACAAATGCAGCTTACTTGAATAGTCCAGGAAGTCAGTGGGCTTTTCAGGCTTGGTGAGCACTGATTTTAAGATATGAGGAAAAATGTTTTGTACTGAGTAGGTGATTTTGTGAAGCGCAGCAGTTTTCAAACTTTGTGTGCTTCTACAAAGTTCCTGGGGTGTGCAAAGATCTCCTGTAAGAACATCTCTCGTGCATTGCTATACAGGGTGCATGAACTTGGTTTTCTTAGTCACGTTTCATCCTTTCGTGGGCTGCACTTTGTTACTGATTTCCAGAGCACAGGCAGAAAGCCACTGATCTCATGCTTTCAGCAGGGTCCCTACTATCATGGTAACACCCAAACATTTGACTTTATGAAGTATTAAACTCTTAGCAAAAACAAATAATAATCCTGAAGTGATTTTAGGTTGATGTGTTGGCAGTCCTACTGCTGACTTCTCTGGGTGACTTTGGGCATGTCATTTAATTTGTGTGTCACTTTTCACGTTTGCTGAATGAGCTAAGGATGCTTCAGTGGGCCATCACAGCTGTTAATGTGTTATGAATATGCTTGCATACATGTGTGTCTGGTTTTGCAGGAGCAGCTTCTCTGTCTTTGGTGCTTGATGAATGACATTGTGCAAGGAAAAAGTTTCTTTTTCTTACTGGGAATGTATGAGCAGCAGTAAGTGGGTAGAAGCAGATTTATTTTTTTTCTTGCAGAACATTCCCATTTAATCACTTTGGTGTTCATCGAGTTAATTTGCTCATGCCTTCAGATTGTTTTGTTTCCAGGGATTTTAAACCCTTGCCTCCAGCTGTTCATTTCCATTGAAGGAGGATGATCTTTTATCTGTCTGAACTAGTTAAAACCTGCTCCACTACCCAGCAGCCTTTTTGGAGACAGCCCAATAGAGCCAAGTGCAGCAGCTATGACACTAAGAGTTTCCTGGGCATTGTAAATACCAAGCTGTATTATTTTTTTCTGACCTCTTGCTGTTGGAGCACCCCTCCTGCTTTAATGGGACCTCCTCCACAGCTCCATTTATCTGCTATCCAGAATGGGCAACGGTATTTGCCTTCTAAGTGGCCAGCAGAGAATCCATTTTAGACTAATTTACCACTTTAATATTATCAGATTAAGCCTTGACACAACCTCAGAGGTACCATTCAAACAACTGAGGCACTCTTAGACTTAGACTCTTCTCAGTGTGCATGTTCTTAGGATATTTGGAAGCATGTTTTAAAAATGTGCTCCGTTTAAAGCTTGCTGTGTTGTGGTGGGACTTGTAATACCTCCAGGGCCACTTCATCTTCAAACAGAAGATGGGGAAGTTTTTGTCTTGAGCAGATTAGTTGCAGGTTTGTTAACCTGAGGAGACAGCCACCAGATGTACTGAAGAACCTTTCCTGTGATCAAAATCAAATGCCTTGTGTACATCACATTAAGATGCTGTCTGTACAAGAGGGACTGGCAAACAAAAACTTCTGTTGTCAGCAACATCAGCCCAGGGACCATGACTAGAAATGCCTTTCCTTGTTGCAGTGGTTTCTAACAGCACATTATTTTGGCCTGTGCTGAACAGGGCTATGTAATAGGATGGTTAATATGCTAACAGTCAGTTTGTACTTCAGGCTCCCCCTTCTATTACAACTACTACTGACAGCAGTGGGAAGATTTGTGGCCGGGAGACCTCTCATGAAGGCTGGGGCTGAGAATGTGCCAGGGAGTCTCTTTCCTGTTTTGTTGCAGGTGTTACAGTTCTTCTGTCTTGGGAGTCAGCGAGGCACGAGGAGCGTTGGGAAGTGGCTCCCCTGCTCCCGGCAGCACGCAGCTGGATCGGTTCAGAGTCAAAACCTATGTGTCTGTGAGAAGGCTGTGAAGCTGCTTTTCTGCTCAACCACCTCATAGCAATTATCAGACTATCAGAGGATGGAAAAGGTCTGAGAAAAAGACCAGTTGAACATGTCATCATTGGTGTTCAGCAGCTGCGTGTTGTGCTATTGTTGCTAATAACCTTCTTTGCAAGCAGTGTTTTCTTGGCTTCGTTTATATGTAATTACTGAGAGGTCAAATTCAGCTGTCAGTTGTGTGAATGTGGAATGATGCTGTTGGCTTCCTGGTGGTTTTTTTGCATTTGGATCATAGTCCTTGCCCATAGGAGCTTGCAATCTGAAATACCAAGGTATAGAGCATTCAGTCACAGATGAGTCAGTATGCAAAGCATTTAAAAAACAGATGGACTGCTATCAAATCCATGCAATATAATTACAACTGTGTTGTCCTTTGGTTGGGGTTAATGGTTTATTCCTGTGTAAAAGAGAGTAGACTTTGCTTGTTATTTTTCATATGTAATTCACCAGTAGATTACAATTAGAAAGCCTTTTGGGAAAGTGAGTTTTAAAAGAGCTTTTGAGTAAGTATCTGATAGTTATTTCTTTACGTGTAGAGAGGACAGCATTTGACTGGGATGAGTAGAGAACAAGAATCATGGAACAAAATAGGTGCTGCTTGGAGTAGAGTAGCTAGGAAGTCTACCATGGAGGTCAGAAGAAAAGGAGAGCTTGGCAAATCTATGAGGAGGGTGTTAGAACTGCTGTTTCCCTTCCAGCCCCCCATGCCCCTCAGTATATAAGCTAGTAAGACTCTATGTAAGGTTCAGTGGTTTTATGTGGTAAACAAATGTATCTTGATTTCAGTCTCTTTTCTGGCATGGTTGTTATTAAGTTTTTCAGGAGTGAAGTGACTAATTGTGCTTGTCATTTTTTAGGGATCTTCCGGACAATCCTTCTGTTGAGTGGGACACACAGCTCCTCGCCTCCTTTGTGCTGAAGCATATAGAAGCCAACAACATCAACCTGGTAATGTGAAACTTCCTACCATATAGGCAGCACTTTTGAGCTAGGCCTCTCCTATCTGGAGATCTTTCTTTGCTTCTCAGTGGGAAATGAACAATGGAGACGCTTTGTTTTAGTAACTCCTCGAATGTTTCTTACATCTTAAAACAATTATTTTACCCCTGTTGCTAAGTTTCATTGATTAAAAAGGGCATGTCTGGGATTTAGGTGTAAGTTTAGGTTTAGATTTGAAGGACTTCGACAGGCGTGTGTTAGAAAGCTAGATTAGTGAGGTCAGGATTGAAGGTTATTAAACCAGAGTTCCTAGGAATAGAGTTCTTTCTACAGAACGGAAAAAAAAAAAAGTGGAAAAACTTGCCCTGTTCTTTTCTGTTGAACATTGCTGTGATCACATGTTACTGTCGCGCACTGATTAGCAGCAAAATCACAAACTTTGAGGTGTTTTAAGCAATACACAAAACAAGAAGCCCCTGCTCCTGCAGTATGAAACCCCCATGAGCCTGAAAAACAGCAGTGTGTATCCAACTCTGTATTGATGCTGTGGCTAATTTTCCATGAAATACATTGCTGTGCACAGAGACAAATCCAGTTTTCCTGCAGTCCTTTTGTGCCTTTTGGTCCGATGAATAGATAGGTTTTAATCTAATCTGAAAGCTCCTAATGCAACAGGATTTGTATTGCGTTTTTGTGACTCTCTTGGGCGCTAGGACAAGTGCACCAGAATCCCAGTAGAAACTCAGAACACCAGAACTTTTTATAGATGGTTAGAGAGGGTTAGATCTTTGCCTCAGAGGAAATTAAAGTCAAGCTGTTTGTGCTGGGGAAGCAGGAGTCTGGCACTAACAGCATGAGCTGGAAAATCAAGTGTGGGGAATTGAAAAGCAAGAAACATACGCAAGCACCAGTACTTGCCCTGCTGTGCTGCTGGTGTAGGGTGCAGCTGTGGTAATGAAGAGCACTGTTGCAGGGCCCATTGCATTCCCCTCAGCAGTTCTTTCAGCAGCAGTGAGGACAAATTCTAGCAGAGCATGTCAGCAGCATCAGTGGCCTCTGAAGCATCTTCGTGGGAACGGTGGTAATGAACAGCCCTGTAAATGTGCATTATTTTCAGTGTCACAGGTAATCACACGGTCTCAAATGTCTGTAATACTTTTCAGGAAAGAGCAGCCTAGTTTGCCAACAACAGGAAGCAAGCCCCAAATTGCCTTTGTCCAACTTCCAGCATTTTGAAACTGCAAACTTGCTATCTGTTTGCCAGTCTGTGCTCATCTCAGCAGTCCTGAGACAGTAGCCTTGTCTTGGAGGGTAAACTGAGTCAGTGTTTCAGTAAGGGTGAAAGTGATAGGATTAGCTTAACGTATTAAAAGAGCTTTGTCAAAATGTAAGTTAACAGGGTTTCAAGCACATCCAGCTAATTCATTGAAGTTAACATGATTGGAAGGCGTATATTGTCTTAGCTGTCCCTGTGGGAAAACTTTCTCCAGTTTTCCCTGTAGTCTTATCGTAGAAAATAGTATTTTTTATTTACAGAACATGTGTGTCATCTGGCAGTGGTGAAGCAGGCTGCAATTCCAGGATGTCTGAAAGGAAAGATTGGAAGGCACCATGTTAGGCATGGTTTTGTTCCATTGCGTTGTTACCCGTTTCCACATTTGCCCTGGAAGTCCAAGAGTAACTCAATCTTGTTGAGAGACACAGGGACATACTTCATCCAAGCTCCACATTAAACAGGGCAGACACAGAAATTAACGGTCGATGTGCTCAAAGCCAAAACTAATTTATAGACTTTGGAAATTATTTCCTGCCTGCTGGATTTATAAGCAAAAGCTAGTGGTGCTGGGGAAAGCAGCTGAGGATAGTCAATCTTGATCCTGATTAGAAAGTATTTGGTGTGTAAAAAAAACAAGTTACACAGTATTGTGTGGGCCCCAGGCAGCCCCAGATTATGACATTCTGCTGTTCAGAATTGCAGGTTTGGTGACAGCAGAGCTTGGATTACAAGGTGACATTCAGACTGTGCATAGGGCAGATGCAGTGCCAAGACCAGAATTCAGCAATATGAGGTTCTTATAAGATGCCTTCCACCACAGACTGATGGAAGCGTTATCCGTTCAGCTGCTTGCGGAAGAGTCCCACTGTCTTTGCTCAGCTCCAAATCTGTCTAGATCGACCCTTGGGTCTATGAAATGATGCCATTAGAAATGGAGATTCTTGCTGTAGCGCTTTATGGGGTGGCCCTTCTTAAAAAGGGAAGACATTTCTATCTGCACCAATGGACTTGAGAAGATGTGTGCTCTGAAACACTGTATGATGCCAGAAAGAATGAGGGAGACACACAGTTTCTCCAGTGTACGTAACATGTAGAGGGAGCATGGACTCCAGACCTCTCAGGGGTTTTCTACTAGTAACTGAGTAATTTCCTCTGTGCTCTCCCCACTCTGGAAGGGATTTCTGGACCTGTTTGTCTTGGCTGCTGCTCTGGTTTCCATTAGTGAAAGCTCCGTTTCCTAAATGCCAAGGTCACCCAGAAGAAAACCCAGCAACACCGACAGCAGCAGCTCCCATTTCAGAACAGGTGTGGAGAGGGAACTCCCTCTTGCCCTGAAGATTTCATTGAGCAATAATTTCCACATCAAGTGTATTTCCTGTCCTACACTTTTGCTCCCAGGACTGGCTAAGCCTGTTTTTAACCCAGGGTTTCAAGATGTTCCGGTTTTTTCCTCCTGCCCTGATTGTTTGCTTGATTTCATCATCTGCCTGGTTCAGGTTATGCATCTAAAGGAAGCACGCGAGCTAGCTGCACCATGTGGAGGAAGCAAATGCTCCCATGTGAAAATACCTTCAGCATGTGAGAAAGAAATTCAGATTTTTTTTTATCAATTAAATTAATCCCTGAAGCTTGAGGAATACATTTGCATGTGATTGCTGCCTGCTGTAAGTCATGAGCACCAGAGTGATGCTGTGGAATCAGTGATCTGTTTAGAACACAGACCTAGAAGCTACACATTGGATAGGGAGGCATCACCAGTGTGTCAGTCAGCCTGAAGGATCTCTGAGGACAAAGATGGCCTATTGGCAGATAAGGTGAATGCCACTGTGGCCAGGTCAGTGTGCAGGTACCTTGGGAATTATGCTTACAGACTTCTATAGTTGAGACAGGCTATTCAGTTGCAGTTGTCCTAACAGTAAATTACAGTTCACTTTCAATTGATACTTCATGTAATCTCTTTACTTGGTTCAGATGTTACATAACCACAGCGATACAAAGAACATCAGCTCCTATTTCAAAACAGATGTGGAGAAGGAAAACCTCCAGAGGTGTTTCTGAAGAGATAATTTCCATGTCAAGAACACTTCCTAACCCAGCTTTGTGCTCCCGCAGTTGGCCTGAGCCAGTTTTGTCAAAATAGTGATTAGCTTATTTAGTCTGCTCACTGTAGTCCCTTATCTTGGTCTTCTGGTTTGTTCTCCTGTGCTCGCCATAGAAGGGAAAATGTGTGTTTTGGCTTGCCTCGAGTTTATAGTTTGGTTTCCCAAGGAAACAAGTATAATGCAATTGTGTTTGTGTGTGCATATGTGTGAAAGACTTTAGAGCCCATTGGCTGATTTGAACCACATTTTACAGCAGAGTGGCAATCTTGAAGATGTTTTATTTATCCAGGTTACATGAACATAAATTATCAGGTCGAAGAGACAAAGCTCGCTCTGACCCTGTATAGTTAAAAGGTTAAGTGCAAATCCAATCCTTATCAGACTCACACTGTTAATCACCTGCTTAGGAATTTATTCTGCCTGTGGTGAGTGGGACACGTTGTCATGTTAGGAGAGTGCCACTATAGGTAGAAGTGACTTCAGAGCATGCTTTTTCTTATCTGTAAAATGCAGAATGTGCCGTGCTGGTTCCCCAAGCTGTACAGAATTGAATAACATCTTTCCCAGATGAGCTACTCAAAAAGCTGATAATCTTAGGGAGGGCTGAGCACCATTCCAGACTGTGCAGCCCCTGCAGACAGCCTGTCAAGTAACACTGATGTACAATAAAGCAGCCACGGTAGAAGACATAAGTTTTTTTCTTATAGAATGGATAACAAGGAAATGCTGCTTTGTACCTGAGCAAAACCAAACTGGGACCCATGAGTTCCTGCTGGCAATGGATAACCCTGCTGCTTGGTGGCAACACAACTACAGCCACTGGACAAAGCAGAAAGTCCATCTGTGGACTTGTACCGGGTGGATGGGTTTATAAGCAGGCTTGCCTGGAGTTTGTGGGATTTGAAGTATTTCTTATCGCTGTCTCTGTGCTTCCTGTACTTTACACAGTATCTCCTGTGTTTGAGAGGGCCTCTTCTGTTGGAGGGTGGAGTAGAAAGTTGCAGGATGGGCAGAGGGTGGTTTTTGATCTTCCCTTGATCATTAACCCAGTACTTCAAGCCCTGCTTAGAAAATACATTTTGAGGAGGGAGCTGTGGTAAGCAAGGCGGTAACACTTTCCTTCGCTGAAGAAAGAAGAGGCTGGCAAAGAAGCAAATATTGATTGAAATGTTGGGAGTTTGATTCCTTCCTGGTCACAGAGAAAGGAGCTGTGAAGAACTTTGCTGCTTAGCCTCTTTCAGAGTGAGAACCTAACTAGATGCTGTTCAAGGGCTGTCACTTTCACCATCTGGAAACCATACCAGTACCAGCATACATACCCTGTCTGCGCTACGCTTTGTGCTGCCAGTTTGTCTTCCAGATTGGAAGCAGGAGCCTTTTGATACCTACTCCACAGTACTGTACAGAATGTAGATGCATTGCCCCTAATATTGGGTAGCTCTGAGGGCAGGGAGCCAAGGGTATTCCGTGCTTTGGACAGTGACTTGTTAATGCTATGTTCACGCATTATTTCTGCATCAGTAAGTTCCCATTTCTCCCCGCAGAGAAGCAAGAAACAACATGGTCTTCTCATTCAGCTAACAGCCTGACTTGGTTGTACAAAAAGGGCAATCAGCTGATTCCTTAAAAAGGCTTATTCTCATGTCAGATTCACAGCCATCCTATTCTGTGATGAAGTCTCATTACAATCAGGACGGTAATACATTATTGTATTGCTCTTATTAGAGCAATCTGTCCTGATTCACAGCATGGCAAGCTATATTCTCACCCTGCAATTGACAGGCATTCTGGTATGTTCTCAGATCCAGGAGAGAGTGATTCATAGAGCTAAGCTACTTGGGACAAGAACAAGTTTGCATCAGGTCACTCTGAAAGTAACCTTTTGGCCGTGTAGTAAGTAATGAGAGCATCCTGCCATTAGGAACATGATACTTATCATTTCTCCCTTGTTTAAGCTATTAGACTGTGTAGTTGTTTAGTTCCAGACTGTCCTTACTTATTTGTTTAGTTGTGTTTCTGTAACTTGAGTTCACGCACAAAGGCCACATTGTGCAACACAAAAACAACTCTTTGGAGACAATGGGCTGGGACAGTGCTGTCAGATGTCAAAGCTGGTTATTGCATTGTCTCTTTATTCTTCAAAATGTTTATTGTTCTGTGGCTTTATTTTGCAGGTGGTAACTTTTGATGCGGGAGGAGTGAGTGGTCACGCTAACCACATTTCTCTTTACACTGCTTTAAGGTACAGTGTTCTGTGTGCTTCGTTGGATGCCTCACTGTAGTGTTACAGAGTGAATGTGGTGTTTGTGTGTAAGTAGTTAATTACTAGCTAGAGCCAAGAGCAGTATTAACTTTGCTCATACCTGAGTGCTGGGCCATGGGACGTGATGCTGTTTGGAGGATCTCCCACAGCGTTGTTAATGACCCACAGCATCCTTTATTACTCCACCTGCTGATGCTTTGCTAGTCTTCCTTTCACTGAGGCCTCTTTTGCTCTTCCCCTTCCTGACCTCAGAGCAACAGCACATTCTTATTCCTAGTGCTGTGTAGTGGATGCACTTCCACTAAAATGTGCCATGGATCACTGCTTTTCTGGTTTGAGGTGGGTATGTGAATAGATGCTTGAGCTGGTGGTAGCTGGATTTTGGAGAGGCCTGCCCCATTGTTCCAGAGGATGTTGCTGTCCTGTCTGATTATCTGAATTTACTATTCTGGGCAAAGGACATTGCTCTTTCACTAAAACTGTCCCTATTTACTGGTCTTCCTAAGTCAGTTCATTGCTTTATCACTTTATTCATTAAATTCTGAAAGCCTTTTTCTCTGTGCTGTGATGCAGGAAGGATGCTAGACAAAAACCACCCAAATTTTTCCTGGCAAGGCAGCTAACCATATTTTATTTTAACCCTGCTGATTCAGGCTTCATTGTGTCCTAGAGTGATTTCCCTCAGAGCTGCCCCTGCTTTTTTCCCAGGTATGAGAAGAACTCTTTGCAAGTTTATCTTGTATTTTTAGCATCCGTTTGTTTTCTGAATAATCTGTGTAATTCCAATGACTCTGGATCTCCAACATCATAGTCATCTGCCTTTCTTGCTTGCTTGAAGAAAGCTACAGAGCCACATACCCCATACTGGGACCTACTGTGCTCCTCTGGGAAGATGCTGAGAATCTTTGATCCTATCTGATGGCTGGAACTCAGTGTTAGAGGAGATCATGGCTTTTCCCAACATCTTCTGAAATATCCTAACAGAAAGAAGGGAAGTGAAGTTAAAGCAAACAATGCATTTGTTTGGACTAAGTGGTGAGATGCTTTCCAGCACAGTGTTGCTTGAGGGGTGAGCGAAGGACAGAGGTTGGTGACTGATGGTTATGCATTGGCATGGAGGGAGCAGAGAGCTTCCAGCTGCCTGGATCCTCAGTGTTTGCTCAGTCAGTTGCCATAGGGCCTGCAAACAGAAAGAGAGGACAGACTGTTAGATGTCCCCCTGCGTCCTGAAGAGATATGGGGAAAACAAGCTAGCAGCAGAATCAACTATTATCCCAGCTCTGCTTTTATGTCACTTTGTGCCTGTGCAGAAATCACTTTCTTACCTTTATCCTGTAGGTTTCCTGTGTATGGACTAGGGCTGTTAGCCTTTTTGTTGTCTCAGTGTCTTACTGAGAAGTATTCTTTATCTTCAAGCCCCTTGAGCTCAGATCTTTGCATTAGTCCTGAGCTGATGAGGTAGTCTTGTGCTTGTATCAGCATATATAAGCAGCTCTCATTAATTAAGGACTGGTTTGCATCTCATCTCTTTTCTGGTCCTGAATCAGCAGAAATAAGTATGGCAACTCAGTCGTCTGCATGTGGCAGGAGTGATGCTGTGGTCACTGAAAGGTTAATTTTTATTTTTAGTGTCTTGCTCGCTCTCATTATTTTTCAGTTTGTGTCATGGAGGAAGTAGAGCGTGACTGTATCACTCCTGATTTTCAGTGCCCTGGTGAGTTCTTATATACAGGCTAGTGCAGGCAGCACCGGGAGCATATGCTGGGGCTTTTCACATACTCCCTGCTAGCAGGGCTTTGCAGAGCAGAGGTTGCTGCCCCCAGGGCCTGAGTGCTACGTGGCAGCAAAAAAGACAAGTGAACTCTCTCATCTAGGTATCACGTGCAATGTATTTATTAGCCATCTTTAAACAAGGTCTGCAGAACTCTGCCACCGCTATGACAGCAAGTGGAAAGGTGAAGCAGAAGGCTGGTGCAGTGACACTCAGCTCTTTTGGATGCTTCCAGTCTGTGGGAGACTGACCTTATGCCCACTAAGAGGTTGCCTGCTGCAAGAGCAGAGGTACAACAAGCCGTGTGATCCATCTCACAGCTCCTTGCTTCAGGAGATAGAAATTACTAAACAGCTGCAAGAAGCACAACAGTTCAGGAAACGGTCAGAGCTGAGTGGATTCTCAGCATTATCTGCTAAGAATGTAAATAACCTAATAACCCTTCTAGGGTCTGGGACAGAATTTATGTTTGGAAGAGCGGGAACTACTTAGAAGCAATGTTCCTTCTGCTTGCACCAAACATCCTTGTGACACCTTGCAAGGAGTCTAGATGCTGTTACGTGCCTAACCTTCAGATCTGTGAAATGCCAAGGTTTGAGGGTGGATTTCTTCTTTTGCAAGGGAAAAATACTAAGAAAAAAGAAAACCACACAAAAATAGGGTGGGGGAGGAACAAATTGCTATTTGATTTTGGTCTCCCCTGGGAGTATTTCAGTTCTGCCTTCCAGATTGGGAGGGGAAAAAAAAAAAAAAACAGCATCAAAAAACATCAGAAGCAACAACAAAACAAAAAAACAACACTATAGCAAAGAAGAGGGAATTGAACACAATTCTCCGTAGCTCTGTTTCTTTCCCTGTGGCCTTGATTTGGCAACATGATTCTCTTTTATCCTCAAAGTAGGAGCTGTCCCTGTGGCCAAGAGAGACTGGACCCTGTACCCACACTCGCAAGGGTGAACAGGTCTCAAGTGACATCAGGGTCACTTAATTCCCTTTCTCAGTATTTCGTCAGTCACTAAGGCACTACAATAATAACGATGGTAAACAGTACGTGACAGGAATATTTGAGTACCTCTCTTTCCTGCACTTTGAAATGACAGTGTTTGCACTGAGATCACATGTAATATCAAGGAGTTTTAGTTTCGCATGAGTCATCTTGCATTTTGATTTTATACAAGCCTTCTTGCCTAGCAAATGGAGGGCTGTTGATTTTATTTGCTTGCTTAAGGTGGGGAGGAATGGCCACTGTGAGGGGGAGGAAGGACTGTAACACTTGTTTTCTTCAGTGAGCAATCAAATCTATTTCATCTTAGCTAGAACAGAAAAGAATAGTCCTCTGCTTAGGGCAGAGCAAACTGAGTGGAAAATAGGAGCTACTATATTTAACCGTGCATTATGTTGTTATAGCAACTGCATCCATAAAACTTATATCAATGATGCCATATAAAAAGCTATATCAAAGAATCATTAGCTGAGCTTATTCTGATCAGTTCAATTTAGAAAAACACCTCTCAGTCTTGCAGGATGTTTCTTAACATCTATCGGCTCAGTGGTAGGTTGTAAATGAGACTGTGATATCACTGCAGAAGTGATATTTGGGAGCTTAATGCTTTATCTCTCTTGAGTTGATTGTGATGCAGCTTGAGTTCCACCAGTGCCTTTTTGCACTTACATGTCACAGCTTGACTTCTGAGTGCCCCGTTTATGAATGCCATGGTACGTAGCACTGTGCGGATGGGTTGCACCAGGGTTTCCTGAAGGAAGAGGACTGATTAAATACCAGTTTCAAGGAAGTATATCAAAACAATGAACAGTGCCTTGTCCAGCCAAATCCCACATATTCAGTGGGTACCATTTCCAAAAGCCACCGACTGGATTACATCTCTACGAAGCACAGTTGTGCTTGTTTTGAATTCCCAAGTTCAGGTCTTTAAGAACATGTTGAGCAGGAAGCAAGCTGTTTCTGTGATAATTAGCTTGATGATAGCGTATGGGTCCTCATCTACCATTTTTATTGCAGGTCTTTTTACAGTGCAGGGCTAGAATGGGACTCTGATCCCTCGCTCCTTTTGAGCGGCTGTATCCCACACATCTCAAATGAGTGGCTTCTCATCTGTGTTTTCAAAGCAAACAGCAGTCTTGTATTTCCCTTGCCTTCTCCCAGAAAATCATTTTTCCAAACCAGCTATTATTTGTTCCACCTAGGGAAAGGATTTTTTGTGTCACTGATGTGTATGTTTGGGATTCCTTAGGCCCTGACAGTTGTAGGGTTCCTGCAAAATAAAGAAGAGGATTGAAGAAATAACACGTTCCAGTATCTTACGTTTCAGTCTGTCCTTTCACAGTCCAGCTCACTTCTGGTGTTTTGTTTTAATGGTCTTAGATGTCCTAAGTGATGGGGGAATTTGTGAATGGTGGCTCTGGTTGGACCCAGACTCCATCTATAAGGTCAGGAAAGAAATGTCCTCTGTTTTTTATCCTCTGAGTTTGTTTTTTCCCTTCAGATGACTGCTTCATGCCTGGCATACATCATTTTGCTATCTAGCTGGGTAGTTCCTCCTAGATTTCATCTCATTCCTTTGTCCCTGCTCCCTCCTTCCTTAATTTGACTAAGCTCATTCACCCCGGTGCCCTTCCATGGTACTGTGAGAGCCATTAGGATAAGGTTGCACACAGGGCACTGTATTGTTGGTAGTCAGCAGGGATTCCCCTCCGCCAAGAAGTGTTTTTTTTTTTTTTTTGCTGAAGAAACAGCCTCAAGGAATGTCCTTCCCATCGTCACTAGACTGCTAGCAGCATGACTGGAGCAGTGACACTGCACATTCTTCTCCCAGACAGTGCAGGGACCAAAGCACAGAGCCAAAGAGAAGCTCTGTCAACTGGAAAATCTCTGAATCGCCACTTTTTTTCTTCCTGACTGATGGAACCATCTTTTACCACTGCAATACACATGAGTACAGAGTGCCTGAATAGTGTTTGAAAAGCTGCATGTTGTTATGTGGTGTATTTCAGGGTGCATGGAAAGGCAGCCAGAAAGTCCAGTTAGGGAGGGAGGAGGCGTTCCAGATAGTAAACATTCAACATCTGGCAAGTATATCCCTCTAATGTCTCGGTGATTCCTAGGAGACTGACTGTTCTTCCTCTTTCACATCTGTTTCATCAGATTAATTGGGCAGATTAGAGGTTGGGATCCTAAAGGAAGCCCCAACGTATCTTTAAGACATCCATTCTTTTGCCATGCTCTTGAAAACTGTGTTTCCCCAGGGCTCTACAGCATCCAGCATAGCACAGTGAAGGGTTTTGCCTTTGGCACAGGAGACTGATTGGAGAGTGAAGTCATTGATTTCAGTGAACAATTTCTCACTGAAGAGAACATCACCAAAGCTGTGATCCACCCACCTGAGCATTGGTCCTGCTTAACCCAGGGGAGTTCTGTGTTTCCCGAGACAGAGATCCCAGCTCCGCCTTGACTTATTCCTTCTTGCCTTCACAGGCCTGTATCAGGGGTCTGTGCTTCTTTAGAGCTAGCCCACTTGCTTTGCTGACAGCTTTCATTGAAGTTGACTGAGTAAAGGTAGGGAATTTAGGAACTGACTCAGTTCAGCAGTTTGCAGAATGGGGTTTGTTGGCCATTTCAGTCTTTCTGCTGGGCAGATGCAAGTGATAGCTACAAATAGGAGTAGCTTTCAAAGCTGCTGGTCCTTGAGGAATGGTCCTTGCAGTGCAGAAATGGCAGATGCCATCACAAGTCTCGCAGTCTTTTGGAGTTCTTCTTTACAGAGGGTTGCACTTTCTTTCAAATGTGGATCTGAAACCAATGGCAGGTTTAATAAAGGGAGTGCAGTGAGAGGTGCCTTGAAATCAGCTGGCCTTTGGGATTTGGTGGGTGGATGGGAATGAGCTCTATATTTATATTTAAAAAGGAAAAGAATTTATAAAAGGTCTCTCTGGAAGAAAAACATAAAAATGCTCCTAAAAAGAGCCTGTTTTTGTTTGACTTGTTGAGATTTTATGCCAAACTCTTTCATTACACCCAAACCACAGCAAATCTGATCTATAAAACAACATTCCCAAAATGGCAACGACAGACAGCTGCAACCTCTCCCCTACTTGGAAGTGTCCCACAGAGAAAGCTTCAGCAGGGTGGAGATGGGAGCAGGAATATTGATTTGGGAGAGGACTGGCTAGTTTTATGAACGTGTTGCTTTCTCTCTCTCTCTCTCTTCCTCTCCTTTCTCTCCGTAACCACAGTTCATTGCCATCTCTAGCCTGAGAAATACAAATGAGCAAGGCTGCAATTCCTCTGCACCTGGGTGGAGCCCATTCCGAGAGCTCTGCATAGGGCTGAACCATTTGGCTCAGGACAAAAAGGATAAGGAAAGGATCTGAGTTTCTCTGTGCCTGTCCTTCCAGATCAGCATCAGGTCTCTCTGTCTGCAGTGTTGAAGATCTTTCATTAACCAAAATACGTCGTTTGTGCATCTCTGAACCTTTACACAAATGTAAGCTCTTTAATTTTCTGCTGGATCAGACTTTCCTTCCGTGTTGAAGATGCCCTCTGCTCCTGCTGAAACTTTTCCATGTGGACTGGATCTCTCCTCATTCTGTTTCTAGCGGCCAAAGATGGTGATTATTAGTTCACTCTTGGAGCAGCTCTTCACAACCTTTACTTGCTGTCAGTTAGTGCACTGAGGGTCTCAATACAACACCAGCACACCCAGAACAGGCACTAGCACTTGGGATAGGTAGCCAAATTTCACAACCCCACACCGCTTTTTCTCTTCAAGTTTATTTTAAAATGTTCCCACCCTGCTAGCTTTACCGAGTGCTGAATCACCACTTTGGGTGGCCAGATTCTAGCTGGAGGGGAAGAAACTTCTGGCAAGAGAGTAGAGCATACGTTAATGGAGATATTTAAACCTTTCCCTTGCCTCTGAAAAATTGCTGGTAGTGTTTGCAGAGCAACATTGACAATCTTGGTCTGTACAGTAGGACTTGAGTAGTGGGGTATAAGGGGGCTAAGTCAGTATTAGAAGGCCGCTATTTAGTAGAGAATGGTATTGCTTGTTGATCTTTGGCTCTGGAGGAGAGTATGGGTGAGAGAATCTATTTAAGGCATATGTCTTCTGATTGCTGTTTGAGTTCTGCCATGACCTGCATTTCTGGCTTGGCTTTTGCTTTGAATTGCTTTGGCTATTCATATCTCAGTGCTTCCTATTTTGTCTACTCCTGTGTAGATAATCCTTTTCCTTGAACTTAACCAATAGCCAGAGATAATCCTAGTTTGAAAGTGACTGGAGAAACATAACAGTTTACATATAATGTATGTTTTATCCTGGCTGATTTACACATGAACTGTCATTGTCCTTCGTTAAATACACCACTATAAGATGATAACAATCTTTTTAAATATTACACAGGGTTAAATAACTTTCCTTTTTTTAATTTCCTTTCTCTTTTTGGTAAATGTTCCATTGTTTGGATATTTTTTTTCTTATGGAAGAGCAAGCCTGGGTGTGGGACAGCTCTGAGTGCCACCTGCTGGAGACCTGCTTCTTCCCATCCTTGTGATGGGCCAAATCTGGAGGTGATGCAAATGGTGATGTGAGCATAGGTGTTCTGTAACCATGGTCATTCTATAGCCAGAGTAGAAAAAAAAACTGTCCCCTCGTTCTTTTCCAAGGGACTTGTTTTTGCCACAGAAATTTCCCAGGTAAAAGTCATGAAAGGATCAAAGTCTTACTGAAGCAACAAGTTGGAGCAAATTCTTGGATGTCCCAGTGCAGTTAGAAAGAAGGAAGCTGGTCCCCAGGTAGGAGCTGTCAGCTGTGTTCCTGGTCAGCAGACAGAGACCTGTTAGAGCAAATGCTATCAGAGACAAACAGCCTTTGGCAGTCTCCTGCAGTTTGCCTTAGTGCAGGAGAGGTTTGAGAGTGAATTGAATTTATGGAGCTTATTTGTGCTGTGTCCCCAGCAGCCAGCAATAGAAAAGAAATGGCAGATTAACGTGGGGATTGAGGCTTACTATTGCCTGACGTACTCAGCCAGCATCTGCTCCTTAACTTCCTTTTAAGATCAACTGTTGTAAATGCGTATGTGTATTAAGAGAGAGAGGTTAATACGGAGTCCATATCTATAACATCAAGATTTGAGTAACTTCATTATTGTTTACCTACACGTATCTCTTCATTCACAGGTACCTGCATTCAGAGCGGAAGTTACCTGAAGGTATGTCACACAAAACACCCATGACTCTGCAAACATTAGGCAATCTTTCACATGCGTGTTCTGTCCAGGGCTTCATCTGCCTCGCTCACCTCTATTTGAAATGCAGATGAAACCCACAACTGAACTCCTTCTTCCTCTTTTATCCCCCTGCAGCCTTTCACCAGCTAAGGCTCCTCTGCAGTCATTTTCCTGTCTGGTTTGGGGAGCTTATGCCTTTCCTGTCCTTTGGGGTTGTCTTGTGTCAGTGGTTGACTCAGTGTCTGCTCTATGATTCTTGCGGTCTTGCTTGAATATAAGTCCAAAATCAGTTTTATTCCCTGATAGTAGCACATTGCAGACCAAGATCTAGTGGAGAGAGCTGGGGCCAAGATGGCAAAATGCCCTGTAACTGAGCTCTCGCTATAGTCTCTTCAGTTCTGCCGTCTAAGAAAAAAGGGTGTTAATGCCAACTTCTTTCCTAGGAGCTTTGAGATCCAGCAAAGAGCTGTGTATGTGCTGCATGCAGTACAGAGAAAGAACAAGGAACTTGCAGTGGTAGATGTTGCTGCTAGATGTCAGGTATTATCTAGACTGAACCAGCTTCGTGCTCGGTTCATGCTGGTTTGTTAGATATAGTGTGGTCCTGAATAGGCTGGATGGGCTGTGCCTCAAATTGGTTCAGGTTTGAAACAGACCCACACGTAGATAGCATTTCCATTTCTCTAGCAGCATCATGAAACTCCAGAAGCTGTATGAAAGCCTTGCTGCTCTGATTACATCACATCTGACATGACCTACAAATGCCAAAGGAACGGGGAGCTCCCATGCTGCTGCTTACGCTAAGCCTTTCCAAATATAGTTCCAGTCTCATTGAAATTCCTGGTATTTATAATTTGATCTGGCAGGCGTGCAGGGCTGTGCATCAGAGGGGCTTAAAGAAACAAGAGTGATGCTGGGATTGAGGCTGTCTGGATAGAGCTGAAAGGCATGTTCAGGCCATGGAAATGTCCTGCTCTGCTGTTGGTAAGAGGGAAGTATTTGCGGGTGAGCCCGTGTAAGCTCATGTGATCAGGGAATCCAGAGAAAATCTCTCTGCAAATGCAAAAGCCAGCTAAGCCTTGCATTGCCTCACTGCTATGCAAATGAGCACCCTAAATATCCTTCTTTGCTTTCTAATACCCTTAGCCAGCATAAAGACAACAGGCTTTTTATAATCTATAATCAAGTTGTCCAGGCCAGGCGCAAGCACGTAGGCTTGTTTCAAGAAGCCAAGACAGCTGCTGGTTTGAATCCACCCCTACTGGCAGCCCTGTCCAGCTTTAACCACCACTCTTTCAAAAGAATTGGTGTGCTAACGTCTGTCAGGAGCAGTGCAAGCCCTTAGCATGCATAGATCTGCTAATAATCTCATTCTAGGCATACTTGCTGCATAAGCAATTTGGAAGTAGAAAGCCAAGCCAAACAGGCTTCAGGCTTCATGCGCTTCTATTCTAGGCCTAATCCACTAGCTATATTGATCTTGCCCTTTCTGCCAACCTAGAGAGGTTGTATTACACTGTTAATCCTGTCCTGCCCAGGTCACAGGCACAACAGGCTCTGAAGAGCTTCACCTGCTGGTGTCACAGGAGTAGACTCATCAATGGCAGCGCTTCTCTTACCCCGCTTGGCACGGAGCAGTCTGTTTCTCTCAACCCTTTTCCATCTCTCACCGAACTGTACATTCCTTCCCTGCTTCACTTCATCTCACGTTCCCATGCAGAGCAGCCCTCGCTGTCAGCATGTGGAGATCCTTGTCGTATCGCTGACACAGAAGGCTCTTACAGTGCCCTTCATTTTGTGAAGCTTGAATGCCCGCAGCTTTGCCTGATCTGACCAATGTGGGCCCAGGAGGCCTGACTGATGAATACTAAATATTGAATTTGGTTGCAACTGGTGACCTTACTGCTGAGGTTTGGGGAACAGCAGGAACACAACCTGCAGGCTTTGCTGCTGCAAGGAAGAGGGCTGGCACCTTCTAGAGCTAAAAAGAGCACAGATTTGCTACTTGGAAACAAGAAATGTCTTTAGTGCGAGTAAAAGCTGTCAGGGCACTTCTGCATGGAGCAGCAACACACTTGTTACTGCAGAGCATCCTTCGTGACAGCAGGCTGAAACCTTATGGCAGCTAAACAGCAACTGTTCAGTCTGTGACGTGTCAGGGAGGACCGTGAGCAGCCGGGCCATCAGGAGGTGACACAGGCCACCCGGTCACCCAGCTGCCTGCGTTCCCGCACGTCCCAGGGACACACTGCAGGGAGCTTGGCACTGCTGTCGGTACTCCCAGACAGGATGGCACAGCTGCAGCTCTGCGGGGACCTTGTGAGGTTGAGTGGCTGAGGCCGCAGCGACGTGGCACAGCAGTGACACGGTTCCGACCTCAGGGCCACCAGCGCAGTAGGGGCCCGCAGTGACCCGGCTGGGCTCCGCGTTCGCAGCTGCCTCGAGCCGCCATCTGCCGGCAGCTGCAGGAGGACTTTGCTCCCTTCTTTTGAAGGAGAGAGGGAAGAAAGGGGCTGAGAGGTAAGGAAGTGTGTTGGAGGGAGCTGGTCAGGGCTGCCATGTGCTGCCATTGAGGGCTTCGGCTGGATTAAAGCAAGACTCATTGCAGCAAAGTGAGCGTCTCTGAAACAATCCATTATGCTGCCTTTATAGCAGTTCAGCGTTGTTCTCTGTCTCCTTTGGATAATTTCACTGTTTGAGATCACCCTGAAGAAAATCTCATTGGAAATCTAATGGCGTATCTGACCGCGTGTGTACACAGCAACTTTGGCCTTTCCTGTTGGACTTCAGTTCAGTATCTGAAGTGTGGAGCATGATCACGGTAGGTTCTGAGCCCTAAGAAATCCCAAAGCAGCTCTTCTGAGAGCTACAAGCTCTTACTGGGACCATCAGTAGCTCAGAGCTTATCAGTGAAGACAATTTAGCCGTAGCTTAAAAATAATAAAAGTTAAAAAGTAATTAACCTTTGAGTTCAGAGTTCTCTTTAAAATTGAAAAAAAAAAAAATCCACATCGGTATAATCTTTATACACTCCATCTGCTTCATCACAAATATCTGAGCAATGAATTCTAGAGCTCTGATGAAGTGTAGCTGCCACCCTGAGTTAATACTTGATACTGCCCTTCCTCAATCTTGTAAATATTTTTTTTTCTGTAACTAAGAATTGGAGTGGAAAGAGGAAATCTTGTTTCTGTTGGTGAACCAGAGACAGCAATTTTAAATTTCCATTATATCAGGCATGTCCAACCTGCAGCCTGCTTACCAGGGAGTAGTAGCTCTCCCTACACAGCCATGCCTTACTCATGGCACTGTTTTTTGGCAGTACATATATTTGTGTACAACTGTTCTCAAGGACAAAGCACAGGAAGAGCAAAATTTCATCAAAAATCTGATGAGTGTCATGAGAGCTCACTGGGAATTGCAGCCTCTGCTGTCGAACAAGGCTGATGCGTTTGTTTCACAAAGACAAGGTTGCATATCCCACTTGTTTCACAGTTTTGTTGCTCTTCTTTGTATGTTTTAATTAAAAAACGCTAAAAAATAGTTTTGTGACTTATATGCATTGACTGTATTATATATTTTATAAGAACTGCTCTGAAAGTACTGCCTCCTATTTTATGACGTTGGCCCATAACTTCAGAGGTGGATGTTGGTGAGATAGCAGTAGAGGCTGAAGGTTCCCACCAGTATTCCCCTACATGCTGTTGCTGTGTGACAGATGACAGCAGAGCAGCAGTCTGAGAGAATGGTGTCTGACATGGAAGTATATATGAAGCAAAGGTGTGCCACTGAGTTCCTCCGTGTGGAAAAAATGGCACCTGTTGGCATTCACTGACACTTACTGAATGCTTGTAGAGACCAAACAGTGGATTTGAGCATGGTGAGGTGGTGGCTGGTGCATTTCAGCAGAGGTGACAGTAACAGTGAGTTGTTTCTGCTGGTGCAGATTGTTACGTGCGTGGCACGCAGGCTCTTGTTCATCACTGGTGAAAATGCAGAGCTAACAGTGGGGATGGTGTTGAAAAAGAGTGTTTTGTAATTGAGAATTTGCTCTACTGAACGGTGTTATTGTGCTGTTCATATCAGTTGTAGTTTCCACGGAAATAATTAGGAGGCATTACTTTCAGAGCACCCTTTGTAGATGTTGCCCTAGTAGTTCCTCTTCACTCAGTGTGGTGCAGGCAAGCCAAAAGGTTGGACACTCCTGCATTATATCATACAGTGCTTGTGTTCAGAGAGCTGTCTTGTGTTTTTTCCTTTGAGCCTAAATATGTTGGGTGATTTAAATTATAAACAGAAAATCCCTCTGGTATTCAGAACTATATTTGCCTTCTGCAGACCACAAATTGTACAGGAACTATTGCAAATGGCCATAGATAAAATCCCGGCAGAAGCGTGGGTAAAAATTGTTCCTCTTTTGTGCAGAAAGTAACAGTACAGGGGAATCTGCAAAGACCTGCTGAGCCTGGAGAGATGGGTACCTCACCACAGTTCTATTCTTCTGAAATATTTATCCTCTTTCTCTGTCTAGGGTGCCGTGTGCTTGTCCTCGAATCGGTGAATCTCCTGCGGAAGTACATCTCCGTCCTGGATGTGCCCCTTTCCTGCCTCCTGCCCAGAGATGCACTCTTCGTACTCACAGAGGAGGAGACTGAGCAAGCCAGGGTGAGATGCTTTGTATTTGCTTAACCTGGTTGAATAACTCATCGTTGTGAAGGCTCGCGTCATCCTCGCAGAGAACTTCACGGATAATTATATACGTAGATTAGAAATGTCGCTAGTGAACAATCTTCAGACATTTGTGAAACATGAATGGACAAATTGCTTCATGTGCTGTGTGGATAGTAGGAGAGGGCTGAGCAGATCTACAGCTCAGAGATCTTCTGTAGTCATAGTGTACTGAAGTTGACAGTGTTCTGAGCGTGTGAGTGACCTGTCTCAAAATGGTACAACTGCATGCCAGGAACTGTGTCCTTGGACCAAAGCTCTGACTAAAGATGGAGACAACTTGTGGTCCAAAGCTCTGAACAAGTTGCCTTCTATACTGTGTATTTTTAAAAATTATTTTGTTGTATGAGATCTCATGAATTCAGTCTGCAGTTCCCTGTATGATAAGCTCCTGTTCCACAGCATGTAAGCATTTGCCCAGCATCCAGTCCTGTTAGTCCAGATGACATACACAGAACTTTCCTAGTTTAGAGGCTACTAAAAGGTCATGTTATGTATGGAAATTGCTCTGATAAAGGTGGCATTGCTCTCTTGTTTTTTGTTTCTGAAATCTGACTGTTTCAAGCCGGCACACTGCAGACAGATTAAGTTTAGTTTCAGCTGGCAGCGTACGATCGGAAGCAGCGTGCTGTGTGTTTTCAGATGCACACCTATCACGTTTCTGCTTCCCCAACATGTGAACACCCAGGCGTGAGATCATGCAGGGAGGAGCATTTATGTTACAAAGAAGCTGTCACAGCACCCATGTGCAGCTGGTAACATCCTTTCTAGCAGGACCTCTCAGCAAGAGGCAGCACAATGCCAGCCACATAGGGGCACAGCTCTCTCCCTGCCCTTTGGCCTCAGAGTAGGCGGCCTTCCACCTCTCACTGCTGCTTCCTTGCTCACTGAAAACAGGCTGTCCTCTACATTGCCAGTGAACCTCATGGGAGGCCTTTAAAACTGCCGTCATATTAAGTCAGGAAGGTTTTTGTAATGGTTTCTCAACTGTTTTTCCTTCTAGAGAGCCATGCAGTGTCATCGCAGCCAGCTCCTCTGGTTTCGCCGCATCTATATGCTTTTCTCACGTTACATGGTGATCAATTCGCTCCACCTTCTGTAAAAGACAACGCTTACAACTTCAGAAGAAAAAGAGTAAGCCAAAAAAAGACTGTGCCAGGATGACCACTAAAGAAACCCCAACTGTTAGACACTCTTGGACAGGATTCTCTCTGTGTAGTGTTTTTTCAGACTACAAAAAGCAGGTTGTATATGAACTTTCTTCTTGTTGCCTGATATATTGCGATGAAAAGGGTTTAACAGCTGCTCTATTTTTTCACTGTAGAAGCTTAAATAGGATATGGAAATTGAATTAACCTAGTTTGGAGTCAAAAACAGGAGACTCTGTTAGAGAAGACACGGCACAAACTATTTTTCCTCTGGAAGATACAGCTATGAAGACAGCTTGGGAACTTTATCTCCTGGTGCTTTTGTAAAATCTAAATATTAGGAGTGACTTTTGTAAGATCATTCTATCTTCACAGATAAAACCAGAACCACAAGACCTGTCTTACTCAGCCAGAGCTTTAAAAAGCCAAAGTTTATGAATAAAGCATCAGAAAGCATACAGTTTTCTCTAATTGCACTGATTTTTGCTGCTACTACTGCTTCTTTGAGACACACTATGTTGCAGGCTCCCCTTTTCCAGAGCGTCCCTCATGAAACACAAGCATTTCTTCTTCAGAACATGGAGCTTGAGATCAACTCAAGAGTCTCAACAGAATCTAAGAATGAGTTGGAAGAGACCCAGACTGTAACAAAGTCTTTTGTAGAATACATGGAGACAAAAATTGCAAGAGATGTTTCAAAAGTGGTTCCACAAAGACAACTGCAGGAGTTAAAGATCCTCTTCCTTTACATTAAAAGGTAAGTGAAGATGTCAGCTTTCAGTGCTTAATTCTTTAGGATACACAGATTTTAGTAGTGATTTGGGATTCTGTGGGCCATAGTGTAGCAAAGTCAGCAATACTCCATGTTTGTGTAGGCCTTTGTACTATTAACGTGGGCTTGGATCTGCTGGCACATCTTCCCTGCATCTACACTGCTAGCCACTGCATAATCAAGATGAGAACCCAAACTGCCAGATCATGATTTGCTGCTGTGAGCACATCCTCCTCCTTTAGACAACAGATGACTTCTTGGTTGTACTAGAGCACATGTCCATTGTTACAAGAGTATGACTGCTGAATTCTGTTTGCTGGCCGCGTGTCAGTGTCTAAGTATATGCCTACTCAGCCTTAAAACCATAAGCAAGTCCAGGCTTAATCAAGACAGTACTTCTAATCACATGAATAACTTCAGCAGTCCTGCTACTGCATGCATCTAAGCACCTGTATAAATGCTTTACTGAACCTGAGCCTAGTAAGCTCTTTCAAACCTCCTTTAACTCTCAATCCATGGTAAATTCACTGAAATTAATGGAGTAAAAACAGTGTAAGCTACTACTATGTCCTAAGCAAGAGATTATCTTATAGGACACTTATAAGCCAGACTTCATTCTTTTTAAAACTTTGCTCTGTTATTGTGGTTAAGCTTTAACATAGCTAAGGGCGAACTACCAAAGTACCAGTCCCAGGGTGGTTTGTTGAATAGAGGTAGTTTTAAAACTCAGAGTCACAAATGAATGGCATCAGCAGAATAGAAAGATTTATTTAAGAAACAGAAGGATAACAACAAGACTCAGAAATGCCCAGACTACAGTTCCATGGCAGTGCTCCAAGTTCAGCTGCTGGAGGGGTATGTCAGGGTTTTGACATGTCTCTGATGGTCTTATGTTCCTTCACTGCCTTCTCCCATTCCTTGCCATTGATATCCTCTGTAACAATGCTGTGCACAGTGCCATCATCCAGACAATGGGGAGCTATCCCTGAAGAAAAAGAGAGTACACAGAAACCTGCTTTTCATAGCTAAAGAGTAGGAGATGCCTGCATCTCTGCACTCTGCAGATGGGGCACCTCAGGGATTGACAGTAAGTGCTGTCAGTCCAGCTACTGTTGTAAGGCTGGGGAGTCTAGATGAGAAAAGTGTCATGGGTAGAAGCCCACAAGACACAGGTAGGACTTTCATATGGAGGAGCCGCAGGTTCTGGCTGCAGTTCTGGATGTTTGGCCATTTAGGAAAAAAACTGAAGACACGCTGCTCACTGCTCTCATGCTAGCAGCCAGCGGAGTTTTCATCCAAAGTTTGCTTGGTGGTTAACTTTTGTTACCACAGTTTGCCAGGTTTACTCTTTCTACCTACCATAACCATCTGGATTAGAGCGAGGAGTGTAAAAGCTCTGTACACCACAGGTCTTGCAGAATGTGTGCTGGGCACGGTGTGTATTGAAGGTGTATGTTGTCAAGTTATCAGCACCCTAAGCAGAAATAAAATGCAATGTAGATTTTCCACATAGATGTATTAATTACTTTCTATGAATTTGTAGCTAAGACATATAAAATTAAAAATACCACCTTCTTGTCTCTACTTGAGATACAGAATTCTACATTCATAGAATCCCTGTGCTTTGTATGTATACATAGCCATCCTTGTCAAGGCTCAGAACTTAACATCAGCTCATGAAATAAGCTGCATAACACATTCAGATAACAGCACAGAATTCAGCCATTTCCCCCCGGTAAGCAGGCAAAGTTAAGGCAAGATATCTGGGGAACCACTCGCATCTTTTACAATAATAACAGATAATATGGATTAGGTAGTTTCTTTCTGTTAGTGTTCATGGCCATGTTCTGACTGCATTCTTACTCTACCTTCAGCAGCTTGAAACGCGAAGCTGGGACAATGAAGTGCCTGTTCTGCTTCTTTGTGCAAATGCTGCAACTGCAAAAGAAAGAGAAGACCTTCCTAGAAGCAGCAGACGAGTTGAAACACAGGAATCAGATCAGATGTAGCCCAGACCTCTTGATGACAGAAATTCCACTGAGAGCTAAAGGGGTTCATTAGCCTCAAAGAGGTAAGTGACAGAAGTGGACATTCATATTACTAGTGTTTGCTAAGCATGCCCATGAAACAGACTGAGCCTATGCAGGTAAGCAACAAGGCATTCACTTCTAGAAAGCATTATATGCCTTTTTTTTTTTTTTCACATGTGCAACTTTCAGTAGACACACCATGGACTAACTGTAGCCCTGAGAAACGTGTTGAATCTTTCAGACCAGTCTGCCAACTTCTCTAACATTAATTAACTTGCAAACAAGAAAGGGAGAATCAAAGGTTATCCATGAGCTGGAAGCAAACTAGTTACAGGTGGGGGAAACTGGTGAAATCAGACACTGGTGTAGTTTGCACGTGGGGTCAGAAATGTAAGGTTCACTTGAGCAGACCAAGTGAAAAAGGGATCGATATGCTTTGAGCACACTACTCAGAGGAAACATAAAGCAGTTGGCTGAGCACCCATAGTCATTGGATCTTTCCCAATGCTTTCTGCATGAGCATGGATGAGGCGACCTGAAGTCCTGCCCACGGGTGCATCATCTGCAATCACCTGTGCTGATCCCATATTGGATCAGGACATAACTAGGCATATACCCTGTGGAAACAGATCAGAGGATATTCTCCAATTTCATTACAGTCTTTTTGCTCTGTAAGGTTGCTTGGAAAAGCATACGAGCTTTTATTCGTGTATGAGAACAGGGACCCAAAAACTCACTTGCAGTTAAAAACATGCAGGTCTGCTGATGCCCAGACCTCAAAGCGGACGGCTCCGCAGTGACAGCCTCCTGTGTGCTTCACCAGGCCTCTGTGCTCACTGGAGAGAGAAGCAACAGAGAGGTTATGTGAGCGTAGATTTTTTTTTTTGTCAGCCAAGGAAACATTTAGGCTACTCCTTTATTCAGTTTTGCTTTGAGCGCTTGCAGTACACCTTAAAAAGTATCTCCTCAAATGTATTTAAATAAAGTGCTCCCGAGTGAAGTAGAGGATGGGTTTTGCCTTCTGCAGCGACTGTATTTTTGATTTTATTAAAACAGCAAAAGAACCACAGTTCAAGCAGAGTACGCTCTGCCTGTAACACAGATCGTGTGCTCCCCTGCTACAGCCCAGGTCGAAATGCCTCAGCTCCAGCACCACCCGTGTACAGCAACAGATATTAAGAAGTGGCCTTATCACAGGGCAGCCCTCCTGGAGCTCAGAAATGGCTTTTCTCATGTTTTTTCCCACAACTGCTGGGAGCAGCAGAGATAAGCGGATTCCGCATCCTATTTGAAACATCTTATTTTGTATTTTAATTGCAGAGCAACTTTACGGTGAAGGAATCTCTGAGCTTCTCCCTCTCCCCCAGAGTGCATCCATAGCAACTCTGCAGAATGAACACACCAAGTCAAAGCCTAAGTGCAGAGGAAAACCCAATTCCTTCCAAATCTTCACTCCCACGGACAGTTAGTGCCTACAGCCCGGCGACGATGTGCTGCGGAACGAAGGAGCGCGGGAGGTGGGTGCGGATTTAGGTGAGCCTCGGCTCCCGCGCAAGGGAATCCAATCCCCAGGGGCATTTGTGGCTTGGGAGCCGTGAAGCGCCGGACGCTTTAGCATAAAAAGCCGCTTTGTGCGGGAGGACCCACCCCCTCCCCGGGCCCTTGTTCACTGCTGCGCAAGCGATGGGATCCAGCCCGTCTCGTACTCACTAGGCGTCCAGCAGCAGCCGCGCCGCTTCCTCGCAGCTCAGCCGGTGCCGCTCCTGGAAGGCGGCCCAGCGCTCGCTCTGCGCCCCTAGATCGAAGGTAGCGGCGGGCAGCGCCTGCTCCCCGCCCCGGGAGCCGCTCGCCTTCTTGCCTCTCTCCCGGCGGCTCCTGCCCGCGGGCGAAGCGGCGACCGCGCTGCCCCGCCGGGAGCGCCGCGCGTTGCCCGCCGCAGCGCGCCCCATGTGCGGCTCCTCGCCCTGCCGCCCGCGGCCGCCAGGGGGCGCTGTCGCCGCGGGGCCGGGGCGTCCCCGGAGGCTGTGCCGGGCTGTGCCCGCGGGGCGCTGCTGGCCCGGGGAGCGCCGAGAGCGGGCGCAATTGGAAATGGTAGCGAGGAGACTCCCGCCCCGCGCTGTCAGTTGGTTTGTCCCAATGGAAAGCGGGTTTGTGCTTCGTTGGATACAGATTTGGTCACAAAGACGAGGTTTCTGCTGAGAAAAACACCCAAGGAATGGTCCAGCTGAGGGTTTGGGGCAGCAGGTGAATGCAAATTCATCACATCC
Source organism: Numida meleagris (assembly GCF_002078875.1). Taxonomy (NCBI): domain Eukaryota; kingdom Metazoa; phylum Chordata; class Aves; order Galliformes; family Numididae; genus Numida; species Numida meleagris. Next base: position 6,717,878 of record NC_034426.1, read on the forward strand.
ATGGGATCTGAGCCCCAAACCCACTGCCCGAGTGAATATGGTGAGCTGCAGACCCTGGAGGTTGTGAACTCAGGGTGCCTTCTGGCCTGTTAAGTACCCTACAGTGGTAGAAATGCTAGTTATTTGCAAGCATTAGCGTGAGGTTTTCCCTTTTATTATAAACAGAGGGTGCCTCACATAAGGAGACATTAAGGATGTCAACTGCTTTGCAGACCTGAGCATGTTGCGTGACATCTCAGCTATGCACCCTCTTTCCTTTAAAAACAAGGCTGCTGTTAGTAACCCTCCAGTGCATCATTATGCGTGTTTGAAGTGTAGTGAGGCTCTGTCTTTCCTGAGGCGTGAATCATGATGGCAGCTCTGCAGAGAAATGAGTTCTAGCATGATTCCCACCAGACACTTTTTTTTTTTAACAAATTCTGTCACTAGAATCTCTAAGTTAAAAGGACAACATAGTGCAGACCCTAAAACAAACACAACCTCTGAAAGCACTCCTCTGTTGGTAAATAACCTAGAAAAGATTGTTTACAAACAACTGTAGGACAAAGCTGTTTCTGGAGTGAAACTGTTCAATGCAGGGGAGACGCAGAACTTGTAGGCATCTAAGTTGTGTTTGGTAGGGGAAAAAAATCACTCCAAGGCTGAATGCCCGGCATGGCTGGACTGGAAATTTATTTTGTTGGAGCAACAATCAATAGCTTGTATTGGTAACAATTCTCAATGCCTTGCTCTTCTCTGGAAGCAGAACAGAGAGAGATGTAAACAAGTGAGCTGCCAGTCTGGTATGGGGCAGAGCGAGCACCAGAGGGTCACGTCTCATCCAGGAATATAGCAAAGCAACTGGACGGTGATGAAACATCCATCAGCACTCTCTGGTCTGGAAAACAGCTTTAAAAACACGCATCTGCAGCGTGTGGGCTGCCTCCTGAGCTGGCACGTAGCAGGACTCGAATAACCACCCAGTGGCTCAGCATCACCCTTCACTGATGATAGGAAGGGGGACTGAGTTACAGTTTCCTGTTATTCCCTATCTGAGCCTCTGGACTCATTATTCATTCTAATGGAACTGTTTTAAATACGCTGTATGTGACAAACTCTGGCCCGGGTCAGCATGTTCTTCAGAAGCGCCTGACCTGGGCCACTCCCAGACCTTTAGTCATGCTCAATTTCATGTTAGTCACCTTATATTTTGGGAGGAAATGTCACTCAGGTGAAACTGGAGAGCGTGAGCTGAAACCAAGTCTGTATAGCTTGCAGCATGGCTTCATCTGCCCTAGGTGCGGGGTATGGCCTGCAGCCGTTGCAGGTTTCAGCCTACAATGGTCTGTCCTCTAAAAACAAGAACTAAAAGGAGAGCATGTTTTAGGAGCTGCTTACTGATCAGTTCACAAACGGCCACCTGCCTATAGGGCACGAGACACCAACATTTGTACACTCTCCTAAAGCAGTTCCTGGATGAAAACTGGAGTGTGTAATCCATGTCATATATGCAAATCTGTCACTCTCCACTTACCTCCGTTATTAATTCACTGTATTTTAAACTTAGCATTTTGAGAAGCTCAGTTCTGTTCCCCTATGATGTTTCAAGGTAAAGAACTACAAGAAAAATATTGAAAAGCAAAACGCAGTCATTGCAGAAGGTTATAGCAAAAATATTCTTCCTCCTTTTTCACTTGTTTCAAAGGACTCATAAAGTTCAAAATTAGGTCTCACAGAAAGAGATAATACTCAAGCTTTATAGCAGGTCTCTGGCTGAGGATAAATTTCACTGGTATTGCAAGTCCTAAATTTCAGTGGTTGCATATAGTATTGTGGGTATGCGTGTACGTGTGACTGTTAGATGTTGCCCAGTGCCTGACGAGTTAACAGCCTTCACTAGAACATTGATTATTTCCAAATTGGAAGCAGTGTTTACCAAGCATCAGTGGCAGCAGAAGATGAAGAATGTTTTCCTCTAAAGCTTCTGGAACAAAATAGAAAAGGAAGATATACTCAGAAAGAGGATGAGAAAGATAAGAGGAGGAAAAGTCCCGTAAATGACTGTTCTCTTTGGGTGTATCCTGATATTCAAAGTTCAACAGCTGACGTGTTTTAGTGCTTAAGTACAAAGGTGCTTTTCTGTGCCATGCAGCTCTGCTTGTATAACAATGACTCAGCTATGCAGACCTGGCTTGCAGCCTGTGTGGAGATCCTCCCTGTAAGGGCATTTTTCACTGCAAAAACAGCACTAAAAGCAGCGACATGTTTGTGAGTTTAAGAGAAGTAGGAACTGCAGATGCTTTTCATCTAACAAACAAGGAACTAGAAGCAGTTTATAGCTAACGCCATACTTAAAAGCACTGAGGCGTTAAGGACTACACAGTTCGTACAGGGGAGAAAAGTATCAGTGTTTGGATTTTAGTCTTAATGTCATGGAGGGGGGACCTTTCTGGCCATTTTCCTTATCAAGGGATCCAAGCTGGATCTGAAGACAAAGGGTCTGAGAGACAAATGCTGTTCAGAATGGCCTTGACAGTGTTTTTGTTCAATAGAAAAAAATTTAATAATTATTCACACCGCTCTAAGACTTACTTCTTGTTTCTGTTTATCAAGATGCTTCTCTGCTATCCAGCTGAAAATTCCCGTCCCAGAAACCACATGCTAAATCAGCTCAGAAGCAGCAAAGAAAACACGAACAAAGAGAGCTCCTTCACTGCAGTGCAGTTTGGATCGGATCCAAGAGCCTCGTAAGCAGGAGACAGAGACTGCAAAGACACAGCCATGTAATTTTTAGAATAGACCTAGATATTGTCACTTTCACTGGCATAGCGTGCGGGCACAAACCTGTGATTTTAGACTGATGGCATCTCTATAAAATGCCCTTTAAAAGTCTCCTGACATCAGACAGCACAGCGAATTGCCACATCTTCCTCTGGATCACTTAGAGAAGGACAAGCCCAAGCACGTTTATAGTAGCAGCACAGATCTTAAAACAAAGCTGTATCCCATATGTGCTGCAAAGTCAAACTATGCTTTAAACAGATGGGGAGACAAATAAGTATTGCCCAATTTCCCTAGTTTATTACAAATCCAGCTAGCTCTTTTTATGAAGTTTTCAGCTCCTGAATTTGATAGTCTATTAAAAACTTTGTTTATTTAAGTTATTCTTAGCATAAGGCTTAGAAAACAAAACAAAACTCAGAAAGTTGTCTTTTTTTGGTAATGTCATAATATTGCAGTCCATCTTACATTGAGTTGTGACTTGTTATTTCTGTAACCCTTGAGCTTGGCTGTACAAGGACAAGCAGTAACACGCCACAGCTCTGTGTGTCTTGTGACTGGGCCTTATTGCAGCATTACAGGTTTGGGGAGAAAATATTTCCACAAGCATAAATAGATAAATGTAATTATCTCGTGTCATTTACAGTAAGGTAAACCTGAGGTGGGTGTGGGTAATTTTATGAGGTAGGACAATACATTGTTTTTCCGTATGGCAAGCAGCCTGATTTTTATCTGGACAAAGGACAAGTACTGATCTTGCCACGCATACACAAGTCCTCTGATAGTCCAGCTGCCCCAAGTTAAACTCTTGTAACTAAAGATAAACAGATTGCTTCATTTGACATTGCTGATGTGGAAATGCTATGCTGTTGCTAAGATGGTAGTGTACATAAAAACAGACACCGCGTTCTAGAATGTTCAGATTCACTGGAAACATTTCTTTGACCCCAAGTTTTTCTCTCCTGAAAGCAGGTTACTTTGTACTGCTGCCCAATGACCTACTTCTGAAATTGCTGGCAAGAAACACGCGTCCCCAGCAGCAGGCCCCATACCCTGGCAAGGGCTGGAACCACCTGTGCAGTCAGTCCAGTCACAAGATACGGCGTTCTGTGTTTTCAGGTTTGCATTTATTTATACACAGTCACAGTCAGTTGCTTATTCATCTAGAGCTTCTGGAGGAAGGGCAGTATACGTGCTAAATACTTAACTAGAAAACAAACAACTGCTTTCATAAGCAGTTTAGTCAGAGGCTTTAGTAATACTTCAAAAAAAAAAAAAAGAGAGAGTGCTCCAGCATTTTCTGGAAATGCTGAAATCCTTAATGCAAGCCCAAAACACCCAGGCCAGGCTTTAGATTAGCTTGTGGTTAGTCTCCAGTTTAGCAGCTGTGGCCTTTCACATTTGTAAATATTATTTCTAGTTTCTCATGGCCTTCCTCTCAGGGCTCTTTGTTTAGCTGCCTTGGCAATACACGTACAAAAAGAACCTATTGGAAACAGTGAGCAAAGTTGGCAGCATTAAGAAAACAAATGTAATATTGCTTAAATCCGCCCTTTGTCCTAAGTTTGTGTAGCTGAATAGTAAGTATTTCAGGGGTTGGTGACTGCCACGGAACAGTCTTCGAGCTTTCCAGTTAGTGTTTTCCTCCCTTCCTGTCTACATTCTGAGTAACTGCTGGAAAGATTTATTTCCTTTTTACTGTAAATCACGAAGTGCTAAGCAGACACAAGCCTTGCTAAAAGAAATGAAACCAATGGTTTTTCTTTTTAATTGAGGGAAATACAGCTCCTAGTTCCGCGTTAAATCCTGCTATTCACATGCACGTTCATGCTTCCTGAGCAGAGGATTTACCAGCAAGTTCATCTGTGTTCACTGGGCAGCACATGAAACAGCACGAAAACCTTTTTGGATTTTGCATGCTCCAGTGATGATACAAGAACCGGTCTGAAAGGTGTAATGTACTTTAATTAACACGAAGCACACTGGCTCACAGCAGGAAGCTGTATCATGACCTGCTCAAGGCTTCCTGCTCTGCAGGCAGGTAAGCAGCCATTTCAATAGCAGGTGACAGCGTGGCATCACAGGGCGCATCTCACAGCGCTGTGCTGAGGAGCTGCCGGGCAGCTGGGGCAGGCTGAGGGCAGCTCAGGAAGCAGGACAAGAGCACAGCCAGATGACGCACCAGCAGATGCTAACACTGCCAACTTTTTAAGTAACATTTTCCAGCTCTTCCAACACGTTTCCGCTCTTCCTGGCTTTTCCTCACAGCCACATGCGACAGGAGCGGCCCCAGCTATCCCAGGCCCCATCCCAGATACAACAGTTGTGATGCTGTGGTGACTCTGTGGGTCAACAGAAAACTAACACCCGAGGTAACCCATCTTTTTACGGGGTACCTTTTTCCCCCTTCTCCCTTCCAGCCTCTTCCCTAACCATTAGCTGGCAAAAACGTACGGCCTAAAGACAACGTCCCTATCCCCCCAGGGCCTGCACAGCCGCTCCCACCCCCACACCCTACGGAGTAGCGCATGCGCACGCCCTCCACCCCCACCGAAATCTGCCCCCGTAGGACAGGGCCGCCCTAGCAACAGGGCTGACCTCACCGCGCACCAATCAGAACGCTGCTGAGCTCGAATCTTCCAGAGCGTCCTTTACAACTCGCGTTCCTGATCAACCAATCAGCAGCCACCTTTCTTACTGCTCTACCAATCAGCACCGCCCTTTCCAGCGTTTGGAGTCGCCGTTTCACCGCACCTCCGGAACCATCCGCCCCCTCAGAAATTGTCAGATTATTAAGGATCTCAGCTCTACGGAAGAAATCAGGGACCCTTTTGTTCCTGGAAGAGGGATTGGAGAGGTGGAAAGGCAAGTATTTGTTTTACCAGTGGGTTTTTGTTAGGGACTACTTTGAGAGGCGGATGGATACGTCAGCGGCAGAGGGGCGGGGACTGTCTCAGTTGAGACGCATAAATACGGGCAGCGCTGCGTCACACGGCAGGACTCAGGTGTTGGATCTGAAGTGGTGTTGATTGCGATCTGCGCTCAGGGCCGGAGACGTGAGTTGTGAGGGGGGAGAGCTGGTGTGGAAGGGAAAATGCGCGGTGGTTTGTCTGGTCAGGGAGACAGAAGAGGGTTGGGGGAAGAAGCGGGGGGGGAGGTAGTCTTTTTCGGGTAGTATTTCCGAGGGGCATTGGTTGCGGTGGTTGTAGAGTTTCTAAGCTTTCCTGACGATGTTGAAAACTGAGGGGGGTGGGAGGTCAGTTTCTAACTGAGGAAGGTAGGGTTTTAGAAAAAATGGCGGAGCGCGTCGCTGGCCTGCCCGGAAGCGGGGAGCTGAGTCACTGCCGGGCGGGGGCAGCGCGGCTGCCGCGGTTGTGTTAACGTGAGGGCACACGGCAGCTGCGCGGGAGGAGGGGGGGAGGGGAAGCGTCTGCGTCTGCAGATGGGTGGGGGTTGGAGGGGGAATAGGGGATGCTGGGCTGGGTGTGTCCTGCAGAGGTAGCGCTTGGGCCCTTCCTAATACTGGGCTGTTCTCCAGCAAAAAGCTGGAGAAGTGGAACGGGAATGATAGGGTTAGTAATAGATGGCGGAAATTCTGAGTGAGATTAACGTAATGTGAAGTAGTGAGTTCTTGTTTCGTTTGGAAAGCGTGTATGGACTTAAGATTATTTTATCTGACCAAGGGTGAAATTTTTGTATGTTTTGCAGTTAAACATGCAGATCTTTGTGAAGACCCTGACTGGCAAGACCATCACCCTTGAGGTTGAGCCCAGTGACACCATTGAAAATGTGAAGGCCAAGATTCAAGACAAGGAAGGCATTCCTCCCGATCAGCAGAGGCTGATCTTTGCTGGCAAGCAACTGGAAGATGGACGCACCCTGTCTGACTACAACATCCAGAAGGAGTCCACTCTCCACCTGGTGCTGCGCTTGAGGGGAGGTATGCAAATCTTTGTGAAGACCTTGACTGGCAAGACCATCACCCTCGAGGTCGAGCCCAGTGACACCATTGAGAACGTGAAGGCCAAGATCCAAGACAAGGAAGGCATTCCTCCCGAT